>NC_137470.1:123924225-124098061 GCF_964235325.1 Thermobia domestica
CAATCACTTAGTTGAAACCATATTCAAGTCAATATTGTCTCTTGGCTATCTCAAACGACTAAGTTCTCATGCACGTCTATGATTCCATTATTCTCTTAACTTCTGTTTAAAAGTCGCGAAATAGAATAAAAAATCATAAAAGGACAAGAAAAACGAAGAAACGAGTAAAGTCACGCTAAGATGATTCAAGTTATTTCGAAGGGACATAGAAGTCTGCTTGATCCAGGCTATGTGCAAGGCGAGGCCGGTCACCAAATTCTAAGTCCGAAAACTACATCTTACAGAAAAACTCAGTGCAGCGGCTAAGTCCACACATACCTGATTGGTATTGGAGACTACCGGAGCACGTCTGATCGTCTTGGAAGTCGAAGAAGAAATGAAGACCGGAACTGATCAAGGCCGTTTTCGCCTCCTTATATAATACCTGCTCAAGGTCGACCTTGGACAGAAAATGGCGGGAGGAGGTGGAGTGGGGAGCTACAAAAATAGTGGGGAAGGAGGGAGGTGGGGGTATGCTTCGAGAGAGCTACACTAGCGCCATGTTTTCAACTTGGTGGATAAACGGCTAATACAACCGGCTGTATTTGCTACAGAAATGCTTCGCTAAGGATATTTTTGATATTACACATTTATTTTATTTTATTTTATTTTGTTATTTATTTTTTCACTTCCTTGTTTGTAACCATTATGTTACACAAGGTACAGTACGATTTATATTAATTATTGATGCATAATTTCTTCAGCCCTGAAGCCCCTTCTGTCGGCTTCAGCCGGCTGGAGGCCTATGCAACCAGGTTAACAGAAGTAAATAACGCGTTCCCCGATATAGCCATCCCGAACCTCCTCCGTTCCACCAATGCCTCCACGTTCCCCACAAGGAGCGCGGAGTTCACAATCCAGGAATCGAAATCCGGTCATCAGGCTTACGCGCCTTATGTAACAATATAGCACAATTAGTTGCCAATTTTCAGACTTAAAACCCTACACTTTTGAGTAGAACAGCATTTTCATAAAAGATAATTGAAATATAAGCACGTACGCAGGAATTTGTTCGGAAGGAAAAATGAAATGAAATCTAAGTTTTACGTCCCACGGTTAGGCTGGTTAGGCTAAAGGAAACGGTGATAATGAGAAATAAATGAAATGGTGGAATGAAGGAAGTGGAAGGAAATGGGAGAATCCCGAGAAAACCCACGAGCGCGGTGTTTGTTCACCACAAAGTCCACACGGCACTAGCTGGGATCGAACCAGGGACCTCAAGCACTGGAGGTGAACGCTCTACCACTGAGACATCTCGCCACTATTTATTTCGGAAGTGTCAAAGGTATTTAAGGGGGTTCAAGTTCAATTTGAGGATAAATTATATTAAAATTTGTAAACTTGACTTAGACTAAATTAGAATTAGACTAAATTTGCACAAAATTAGACTAAATTTGCACAAAAATCAGAATTTCGGGGGGTCCGGACCCCCAAATTCCACCCCTGCATTCGTCCCTGTTGAAACATCTACGTTTTATAACGTATTCCAGACAACAACGTAAATTACGAAAAGACAGCATAATATTTTAAAACGTGGTTCATAGGATAAGAAATGTACTCACATGGTCCTTGGCAATTTAAAAAAAGCAACAACTTTTTATCATTTCTGGAGATAACTACTCAACGTTCCTCTACACACTACACACTTATACGTACGTTTAAGATTCAATTAAAAGTTTCATAATTTGAAAATTTTACAGCTTTCTTGTCTGCCACACCACGCAACCAATCACACGACCAACTAAATGAAAGATACTTCACTGCTAAAAATTCATCCCACGACGTTTTAGTGTCCCCGAAACCGAAGCCGCTTGCAAAATGTTCAGATTCACAGGATCCCGTGAACCGCTGTGGTCGGAACTTCAATCTTTTCCACCTGTAATTGAGCACAAACTCGAGAGCGCGACGAGTTGAAGTTGCTTCTCAATGCAAAAAAAAAAAAACTAAGATTTTAGACAGAAAGTTTGCTTTACTAAATTGCTTTTCTCAACGTGTCCGCAAGTAATAAAAGTGAGCGGGCTTCGATATCCAAAGAAATTTCTGCCAAAGCATACAAAGAAACAATAGCACAATAGTTTCGATAACATCTGTGTGGTCCTTCGGTAGGCTACACATCCCGTAAGAAGCTAAATCCTAAATTGTAAAATTGGTAGGATGAAAGGGTAGTTTAGACTGCACACGTGGCCAAAAAAAAAAAAAAAAGACTCGTAGCCGGCTTGTATAGATAATAGAGTGAAAATTTTCTAGTATTTCTGCATCTTGAATGCACATTTCCATTTACTGAATGCACATTTGTGAAAGAGAGAGAATGTCTGACTTTTGCTCACCGTCCACTTTTGCCTTATTGATTTATTTATCTGAGGAATTCAATCTCAACTTTCCATCTCTAATGGCCATTGAATTCCAAATTTGTTGTGAGACATCAGTATTTTCAGAAAAGAAATCTGGTCGGTTCAGAGCCTTTACGGTTTATATTACCGTGCGAAAAAGGAATGAACAAAGGAGCGTACCAGCAAGGGAAAGATTCCTGAATATTAACTGGCTTCAAGAAGGAACAAAGATTTGCAGCTCTTTCTCCTGAAAGAAGAAGGAAAACGAAAACAAACAAACAAAAAACTCTGATTTTCAATAAACCTATACATTTACTATTTTGTATTTTTTAAAGTTTCTTGTCAACCCATTTTTAAGACAAAAAAAGAAATATTCCGCTACCATTAAAAGGTGCCAGTACCGTTACGTACCGACAGAAAAATTGATATATATATATATATATATATATATATATATATATATATATATATATATATATATATATATATATATATATATATATATATATATATATATTCTCCCTTCCGCCAAGTTGCGGGGCTGAATTTGAATTTAAATAGCCGGAAGTGTCACTGTTCATCTTAGCGACCCCAAAAATTGTGTATTCGACACTAATATGTCATTTTCCCCTCTCCTCTTCCCTCAAGTTGCATCTTCAAAGTGAAATTTAAAAAAAAACTATACTGAACCTCATATATGTTGAAAATTTTATCGAGGTCGGTCTGATGATTCAAGAGTTATTAAGTTAGAAACATAATCACTTTCATTTTGATTGTAATAGATAATCTGTCGCACTAGAAAACATGTATTTATTTACATACAGGATTTTATGCATAAAGTTTATAAAGGTGTCTATATTAAAATATTAAATAATAGTAATTATATGTTTTAGTGCATGAGTATTAGTGAAATTTGCCTACTGCTCTTTCTCTTAAGAAGTAATTTGGTTAAAATTAACAAAACTTCACCAGTCCAAAGAACATATTGAGAACTCACAAGGGACATCACCCAATTGTCTGGCTCCGATTTCAATGAAATTTTTCTACCTGATAGAGGACACATATATATTATTTGTGATGACAGAAATTTTTGCCATGGTGCATGTTTTCTATTTTATATATATATATATATATATATATATATATATATATATATATATATATATATATATATATATATATATATATATATATATAATTTTTAAGAGTTGTGAAGTGGTTATTAGAGATTACTGCAGAAGTCCCTTACTAACCTTTGTAAACGGAGTGTTAATGATAGAACAACCATGTAGATACATATAAGGCCTAGAGGGAAGTTGTATGGTAGGTATGACATTGACGGCAGCCATCTTGAAATCCGCCATTTTGAATTAAAGTCAAGTTTTTTTAAATAGAAATAGGGTAATATGATACATATTTTCGTGCTAGAATTTAATCAGGAAGACAGTGGTGAAGCTAGTTTTGAGATACACACATTTGGGGAAACGTTACAGGCATTTAATTGTTCACTTACTACGTGCAAAAGTCCCTTACCTCCGCTTCTAACCCGCGTATTAATGATAATAAGTGGATAAAAGCTTCGGTAATACATATTATGCCTATAGGGTAGTGATGCGGTAAGAGTATCCTTGACGGCAGCCATCTTGAAATCCGCCATTTTGAATTAAAGTGAAGTTTGAAAAATGAAAACCATAGTATGTGACACCTCATTTTAATAGCAAATTTTCCCCAAAAGCCAATGGTATGCTTATTTTTATTCTATAGTTAACCAGTATGAATTTAAGGCTGCTTCTAATGTGCACCAAACGTCTTCTATTCGATCTTTCAAATTGGGAACACTCCTAATTTTCACTTCATGTTTTAAGATTCCAACTGGCACTTTTCAATTGTTGCCATGGTTCATGTTTTCTAAATTTATTACATTTTTTAAGAGTAGAAATTTGTTAATTCATGAATAGTATTCGGATAAGCATCCAGCAATCTTTCTGAATTTTGAACTCTTGCCATGTAATTATTAATTTTAAACGAGAATACATGAGGAACCTATGGACTTATGTAACGTAAACCAATGCAAATGAGATTATAACAATTCGGTGTTATACTAACATAAAATTATCAGGAAATGTAGCCTACATGTTGGGCAAAAGACAAACAATAAAATATTGTTAATAAATACAACTTTAAAGGAACGGCAGCAATGATAGAAAATATCAAAGAGGCATAATATCAGTGTTCCCAAAACATTGTACCATGAACATAATATGAAAACAGATAACTTGTTTATAAAGAGGTGTAACTTAATTGAGTTCCCGACCGATACTGATTATAAATCTTATACACATGAATCATCGAAGCAGGGGCGGGTCCAGGGAGGGTGATCGGGGCAATCGGCCCCCCAGAAGAGGAAACTTTCTTATTTTATAGATATATAAATAAAACTCATCCTAAGGTTTGGAACCCTTAAAAGTAGCAGTATGACAACCCACCGTCCCCCAGAAGTCGGTCCTGGATCCGCCCCTGCATCGAAGACAATCGCATGAAAACGAATGACTTTTTTGTCTGACTAGCTAAAAAAACATAGAAAATAAATAAATAAATATGCAATAAAGAAATAAATATTAAACAAAACAAAAGACCCTTGATTTACACAGCAATCATATTTCGTTTTCCTTTTTGAAGTAAATTTTCATTTGATTTTTCGTCTCATCTACTATTCAAGCTACGTCTTCTGTATTATCTGAATGCAAAGTTGGAGTTGTTTCGTTGTGCGATGATTCATATCAGTAAACGAGTTTTTGAAGGGCAGGTATAGGAAATAATTACATGGCAAGTCTTCAAAATTCAGAAAGATTGTTGGATGCTTATCCGAATATTGTTCATGAACTGACAAATTTCTACTCTTAAAAAATGTAATAAATTTAGAAAACATGAACCATGGCAAAAATTGCAAAGTGCCAGTTGGAATCTTAAAACATGAAGTGAAAATTAGGAGTGTTCCCAATTTGAAAGATCGAATAGAAGACGTTTGGTGCACATTAGAAGCAGCCTTAAATTCATACTGGTTAACTATAGAATAAAAATAAGCATACCATTGGCTTTTGGGGAAAATTTGCTATTAAAATGAGGTGTCACATACTATGGTTTTCATTTTTCAAACTTCACTTTAATTCAAAATGGCGGATTTCAAGATGGCTGCCGTCAAGGATACTCTTACCGTATCACTACCCTATAGGCATAATATGTATTACTGAAGCTTTTATCCACTTTTTTTCATTAATACGCGGGTTAGAAGCGGAGGTAAGGGACTTTTGCACGTAGTAAGCGAATAATTAAATGCCTGTAACGTTTCCCCAAATGGGTGTATCTCAAACCAAAGGTATATTTCCAAATTACGAAAGCTTCAATAAGGCAAGAAATATACAGTGCGTTCCACGAATAACACTAAGGCCCGTCTCCTGAACAAACCAAGGCAGATAGGAACATGAAACCTTTTGTAACCTTCAGAGGACATAAAAAACATTAAGCTGATATGGAGAACCACCCATGACGTTCTCTCAATGGGAAATGAAATGAAATCTATAAGTTTAACGTCTCATGGTTATGCCGGTTAGGCTAAAGGAAATGGTGGTAATGAGAAATGCGTTAAATGGTGGAATGAAGAAAGTGGGAGGAAACGGGAGAACCCCGAGGAAACCCGTAAGCACGGTGTTTGTCCACCACAAAGTCCACACGACGCGAGCTGTGATCGAACCAGCGACCCCAAGCACCCAAGGTGAAGGTTCCACCACTGAGCCACCGCGCCCCCTTCTCTCAATAGGGTTACGGGGGATAACTACAAAATTTTAAATAGCAACCCCCATCGCGTGGTATCTCGTTTGAAAGGTAGTCACGTGTAGAGACCAATTTTGGAAGATGGGGTGCTGAATGCCACGGGTGCTGACTGCCACAGCGAATTATTGGTGCTGATTGCCACGACTGGCGCTGATTGCCAATAGCAAGGTGCTGACTGCCATGATGGCGTGCTGACTGCCACGATGGCGTGCTGACTGCCACGGCCCTGAGAGAAAGTTGCTAGACGTAACATTACCGGACGCCAAGAGGCATGAAAGAAACTAGATGATCCTTAGGATCGTGTTGTTCAGACCAGCACCTAACAAAGGTAAACAGGTCTCTGTATGTACACTCATGTCCAAAATTATTGTCACATGATTATAAATATGTTCTAGTAATATAATTTGATAACGAATTCGCCCGGTATTTCTTATAATGTTAGTATGTGTATAATCGGCAAAGATAAGTATGTGGCAAATTTCATGTCAAAAGAGCAGTAAATAAGAACGATAAAACGAAAATAAAATTTTCTTGTCCATTTAGTTACATTTTATTTTACTCATTATGATTTTCGTATTTATAATTCTTTTCCTATGAAATTTATCACAAATATAAATTTCCTGATTATACACATAATATAAGTATTAAAAGTACTCTGCAAAATTATCAAATTATTTCCTTACAAGAAGACAGTTATAGATATGCAACAATAATTTTGGACAAGAGTGTACTTTCAGTTTTGTCAGGGAGCGGTGCGTACAAAATTGGTACGATTTATGTATTCTCACTTGAACTCCCTATGTCAGCATGAACTGTGTACAGCTGTGCAAATTGTTTCGAGCAGCTCTTGAAAGTTCCATCAAAAAAGCACTGCTGGCTGTACCTCACAAGGAAAGTTCAGGAGAAAGCACTCGCCTGCAGAGAAACTAAGCATGTCATTTGAAGTCCCAATTCATGCTGATTATAACAAGCTAATAAAATTCCTGTACGGTTGAGAACGGTTTGAGATATTCAACTTGGAAGTTTATATGAGAAAATGAGGATATACGCATTTATACGCGTTAAGTACAACATAATTAGTAACGAATATTGACATACGAATTGAAAGCTATCGGAAGTAACAGAAAAAAAAAAGTGTTTCGCAATAACTAACGGGTTTGTTAGATACAATTAGTCATTACATTGTTCACAATAATCATAGGTTAGAGATGAAAATTGATCTCTGTTGTTCTTCTGTTTTATGAAGAAATGAAGCAGGCAAAATACTCCCTTCCACCATGAACATTTTATATGTGCAATTGTGTTGCATTCGTCAAAAGAACAGTTCGCAGAACTAAAGCGAAAAGCAAATTCGACAAGTGATTCAAAAGTTATAGGCCTATAATTTGTTCGTAACCTGCCTTGCAGAACGCAAACTGAATCAATCCAATTTATCGCGATGATCGGAAGTGATTCGTATGGACACGAACTTTATTTGATTGTTTCGTTGGTACATTATAACGTCCAGATGAAGAAGATTCATACTATGTACAAATCTCCTGCCATAATCTTTGATTGATCGGAATCAAAACACATAAAATGGTTGCACAAATCGTGTGCAATTCTTTGGTATCTTCTCAACCATTAGGTCTTTGCCATCCGTAATGCAACTTGTAATGGACAATTTGTCTATGAATGGACCTCAGTGATCAAGCAATAGTAAGTTCAAACCATCAGGCTTCGCCATGGCTGAGAATACTTAACGCATTGAAACGTGCATCCCCTCATTTTCTCATATAAATTTCCAAGCTGAATATCTCGAACAGTTCTCAACGTACAGGAGTTTTATTACCTGTTGTAATCAGCATGAATTGGTCCTTCAAATGACATGCTTATTTCTCTGCAGGCGAGTGCTTCTCCCAAACTTCCCTTGTCAGCTGGCTTCAGACCATCATATCCATTAAATAATACAATAAAACAATTAATATAAACAATGAAATGTGCAAATTGTACATATAACAGAAAAGACAACCCCTTTATAAACATCCAAGTGTATGTCGTACCACTTAGTGAGCAACTTTGTAACTTATAGGATGCCACATAGATTTGCTGTGATGATTACTAAATTAATCCCTACTAAATTAATTAATAATCATAAATTTAGTATGAGGGATTAATTCCTCTCATTCCAAATACAGTTTCTCAAAGGCTCGTGGCAGTCAGCACGCCGTCGTGGCAGCCAGAACCTTCATATTTGCAATCAGCGACGGTCGTGGCAGTCAGCACCAATAATTGGCTGTGGCAGTCAACACCCGTGGCAGTCAGCACCTATCCTTTTGGAAACCACATGTCGCTAGCGTGTCCCTATCCAACATGGCGGCCATCCGTAAAGTAGGTTCGAAGTACGTTCCACGCATAACACTAAGAGTATTTGCACACTTCCCCGGCAATGCCGGATCCGGCACCGACAATGCCGGAACCGGAACCGGGGCTGCTTTGCACACGCAGCCGGCAAAACCGGAGCCGGATCCGGCAATGTCGGTGCCGGCGCTGCTTTGCACACACATCCCGGTGATGCCGGTGCCGAAAGGTAGTTTGAGTTTGAACGTGAAGGAGAGAACATGAGTCCGTTTTATACATTATATGAAAAGCTGCGTACATATGATTCGAAATTTTTTTATTAATTACTTTCGCATGTCTAAACAAACGTTCGATTTCTTAGTACAACGAATTAGTAATCATATTCAGCGCTATTCAGATTTTTTTTTTTTTTTTTTTTTTTTGCAAGAGCCGTGTAATATTACAGACTGACTTGAATAAATGGAAGGGTCGTTCAATATTTGAGAAATAGCTCAATGCAAAGAACAAGGTTAATTGTATTACGTCAATCAAGTGACGTAGGAGCATTAACGTCTAAATCCTCAAATATCTTTTCTTTAGTACACAAAGGTATATTTGCTCTTTGTGTGTGTGGATGTGTGCGCACGAGGCATATGGCCTTCTTTTGGTTTCTTTCTCTTTTTTTCACTTTTGTTGCCATAATTTTAACATCTATTTAAATTTCTCAAAATTGAAACATGCTGAGATCAAGCTATTTAAAATAATAATAATAATAATAATAATAATAATAATAATAATAATAATAATAATAATAATAATAATAATAATAATAATAATAATAATAATAATAATCTCTACAAAGGCAACATTGCGGCTGCCTATTCACTCAGTATACAATCGTTCTATGGAACAAATACCAGACAAGACAGAGTACATATTTTTATTACGATCTATAAGGTAAAACAGTATGCAACCACAAGAATAGAAATTTTCTTGTTCTGTTTGTGCATTTTCAGTTCTTTCTGTAGCTGTGTTGTAGTTTTTATTTACTTTAATTTTATTTACAACCTTTGTTATGCTTGAAAATGCCTACTTCTACGATTATGATGGATATTTATACCGTACATACTGGGTTGCATAATTAACAGGATAAGCACTGGACAACTATCCTAGATTCATAATTTCTTCGTATCTCCATTTTGTTCATTTCCGCCATGTTGATTTTTTTTTAAATTATGACTTCATATATGCTAAGACATATTCTCTATCAAAACGAATCCAACGAGCCCTTTGTTTAAATCGTTTAAGTAAGTTTCAGCTGTAGAAGATAACAAATTAATATACATACATACATCTGTGAAACTCACTTTCCGCGTTGCCGTAGTTGGATAATTTAAACAAGATCCGAATTTCCCTTGCTGAGAATTTATGTAAATAGCAAGCCAGTATATCTGTGGTACCTCACAGCCATTTTTATTATTTCATTCTTCATTATATATTCATATGATGTGAAAAAAAGAAAATAACAAAAAACCTGAAGTAAACAAAAAATCCAAATACAGGAAAAGAAACAAAAATACACAACGCCTTGCCACTCACTCACTGTAGCTAGATTGAAGAAACCTATCAACAAGCCGGCTCCGTCTTTGCCGGCTGCGTGTGCATCTACGCATAATAAAACATTGCCGCCGACAAAACCGGAGCCGGAGCCGGCACCGACATGTCGGCGGCTAGTCCGGCTGCATTTGCCGGAGCCGGGAGTTCCACCGGCTTTTTTGCCGGGTCGGAAAGCGTGTGACAGCTACCATTTGATTACATTGCCGCCGACTCCATCGGCGGCATTGTCGGAACCGGATCCGGCATTGCCGGGGACGTGTGCAAACGCTGTAAGGCCCATCTCCTGGAGAAACCAAGGCAGATAGAAACATGAAACCTTCTGGGGCCGCGGTGGCTCAGTGGTAGAGCGTTCACCTCTGGTGCTTGGGGTCCCGGGTTCGATCCCAGCCCCCGCCAAGTGAACTTTGTGGTGGACAAACACCGTGTGCGTGGGATTTTCGGGGCTCTGCCGTTTCCTCCCACTTTCTTTATTCCACCATATCATTCATTACTCATCGTCACCCTCTCCTTTAGCCTAATCGGCATAACCGTGGGACGTAAAACTCAAAGAAAGATGAAACCTTTTGTAACCTTCAAGTGATATAAAAGAGAACATTATGCTGATAAGGAGAATCCCCCAAGAAAAGGCCTGAGTTATGGGGGGTAACTACAAAATTTTAAATAGCAACCCCCACCGTGTGGTACTTCGTTTGAAAAGTAATCACATGTAGAAACCAGTTTTGGAAACCACATGTTACTAGCGTGTCTCTATCCAACATAGCGCCCATCCGTAAGTACGGTCAAAGTACGTTCCATGCATTACACTAAGACCTGTTTCCTGAAGACGTCTCATGTTTATGCCGGTTAGGCTAAAGGAGATGGTGGTAATGAGAAATGCGTTAAATGGTGGAATGAAGAAAGTGGGAGGAAACGGGAGAACCCCGAGAAAAAACACAAGCACGGTGTTTGTCCACCACAAAGTCCACACGACGTCAGCTGGGATCGAACTAGCGACCCCAAGCACCAGTAAGTACGTCAGAAGTTTTTACGGCGAGATTTTGGGCGGCGAGGTTTCGGCCGCGAGATTTTGTCAGTATCCCAGTTGCAATTTCATTATTTTAATATTCTAACCCTGTTGTTAACGTCAATTGTTGTAATATTATTTGATCTCTTAATCACCGTTCCTCCCCTGTCTGGCTACGTTATTGGCTCCAGAGTTGGCGTGGGTCAATGAAATCTTGACCCATGACCCACTGACCCACCACCCACCATGACCCACTCTGACCCACCGTGATCCACCACCCACCATGAACCACTCTCATCCACTGTGACCTATTCTGACTAACCAAAATCCACTGTCATCAGCTCTGAACACGATCCACGGCCTCTTTTGTACTGACTAAAGAGTTTACACTTGAAATAAAACATGACTGTGAAATTGTCACTAATCGGAGTTTGAATTTCTAGTCAATCGCTCAAGCATCACTCTGTTACAATAACGGTGGATCTGTCCTTTATGATACAAAATGGTGTAGTGTTTGTCAGTGAGGAAATTGAAACAGTTCGAAGTGGGGGGAAATTAGTGTGTGCCTAAAATATACTTGTACTAAGAGAGTATTCTTGCAAGTGTTAATTTCTGAACGCATTCCAAAAGAAACTTCTATTCGCAGGAAAATACCCCTGTAGAATATGGAAAAGGTTATGGTTTCTCAGTTCACAGTATTTTTCTCACAAAAAACTTGAAAAATCAGTTTTTCATAGTTTATAAAGGTGCTCGGGTACCCTATGTGAGAGCATCTCCATAAAGTATGCTCATAATTGTAATTAGTGTAACCATTAAAACACCACGTTAAATTTAAGTTACAAATATGCATAATTGCAATTATTATGAATATTTATTCAAAATAGTTTACCTAAAGCAAAGAAGAGACTTACTAAAAAATAGGTACAAAGTTGAATAACATAAATAAGCCATTACTAATACAAATATACATTTTCTATAACTCGTAATTTTCCACCTTAAAACAAATCTGAAATCGGGTTTATTTCCTGTTGGTAACTTTTTCGTGGTAAATCATTCGCAGCGGAATGATGTCCATCCTTCAGCCAAGAAATAACTAGCTCGTGTACTTTGAGCTTGTCTAGCGGTGGGCCATTAACATTGATGAACAACAAGTTAGACAATGTTTGAGCACTTAGTCTATTTCTAATATCAGTCATCTGTAAATTCATAAGGGGAAATCCCCGTTCGCACTCTGTCGTGGAAATTGATAATACTTCTACCCGATTTCTGCAACTCCTCATCGACAATCTGCTTTTAAAAGTCTGATAACAATTTTTCTTAGTCAGTTTTGACATACTCAGCAAGAAGTATCGTCCCTCTATCACCATACAACATCTTTTCCATATCGACCATGTCAGTTGGCAATGTCGACTCATGGAGAACAGAAACTTCATCTACCACGCCTTCGATAGGGAATCTTGTGCATAAATTATCAGTTAAAGCCTGATAAACTGATAATTTCTTATTTGTTTATAAATTTAATTTTTGTAATTACACATGAAGGTTTGATGTCGTTACCAAGTTCCCTCCCCCGTCTAGAAAGCGAAAGGAAACGAGGTTCCTGGAGTGTTCAGAGGTGAATGGGAATTTCCCTCCTTCTTCCCCTTCAATTACCACACTGCTGTTTGCCATGTGCCAAATTACGATGAATTTAAATTAAATTATCATAGTATAATTATTTCCTTGTTGAATTATCAATACTTTTCAGTGGAAAGAAGGATGAAATTTGAAAGTTCCAAATCAAGGTAAGTAGACCAACGTAAAGGGAAAAAAGTGTAAAATTTTCCATATAAATATGCGTACAATCCAAACTTAAAATTTCCGTGTAATTAAGCTTACAGCACAAGTCACAAGTTTTTGGGTTGATTGCCCTGTGCTGTAAGCGCTACATACAATAAACATAAGCTTCAGCAATTATTATAGTAGAAAGCAATGGATATATGAAGCCAAGCACTGTATTTTTTGTCTCTGATTTTTTTCTTAAATAACATCGATCGTTTTCGATCATTTTTACAAACCAACTCACTACCAATTTTCCATATATAGAAAGTGCCCCCTCCCCCATAAAGGAGAATTGTAAAAAATGCTAGGACACATTCTGTTTATTTTCAATAAAGAGTTAATACACTGAATTTCAGCTCCGTAAGTTTAACGGTTTGCGAAATACTCATTTTTTTTCGCAAAAATTCGGATCCTCTCTATCTCCTTAGAATATTATGCATTATAATAAAAGCAATATAACATCCCAGTTTGGATTAAGGGCTAACTATATACCAAAAGTAATTTCATTGGACTTTGCAATTTGACCGTGATGATCAGGCACACATAGTTACATTCATTTTTTTATATAATAATTTATATATTACAGTGATTCAAAAATGTATTTTTCCCGTAGTTAGCTCCTCTAAAAACTCACAGATCTCGAAAGCCAAATAGTAGTAGAAGTCCTATTGCTATTATTACAATTAAAAATATCTATATCCAAAAGTCCTGAAGTTCTTTTTTCACTTGGTTAGATATACTCACCTCAGGTAAGTAGACAGAAACAAGTGGAAAAGGAAGGGAAATGAAGGTCTTGAAAGTAAAACGAAGACAAATTTACCAGTCTTCAGAAGATACTGTCTACAATGCAGTGAGCAGAGAGGGTCGGTAGATCATACTAAGTAGGTGGGTCATGGTTTGTGGTGGGTCGCAGTGGGTCACGGTGAGTGGTTGGTCGCAGTGGGTCATGGAGGGTGGTGGGTCACAGTGGGTCACATGCTGTTGACCCACGACCCACTGACCCACTCAGAGAACTTGACCCACTTGACCCACTCCATCTCTGATTGGCTCTGAAAGAAAATTATTCGTTGATTTAATTGTTTTCCAGAAATCCAGTTTTTCAATTTACAAATATTTTGTATCTTTCTGTTTTGTATTTTTTTAATATAACCTAATTTAGTAATCCCAGGGCTCATAGTGGTCTGGTCTCTTGTAAATAGTTGAAGAGTGACCAAAAACACACGAAAAAGTGACCAAAATCTCATCGTGCCCCTTTTTTCCTTTGTCAATTTCTCCATCACTTCCCTCTTTGTTGTTTTGTTTCTTCTTTTTGAGCTTCCTCCTTTCTTAGGTTTTCTAAGTATGCTTTGTAGTTACGGTAAGCAAACTTAGCAGATGTAAAAAGCTTCTGAGTAAGTGGAACCAGTTCTGGCCTATTTCCGAATTTCTTCATCCCAGACATTATATTTAACTTAGCATTGAGAGTTCTCAAAAACGTGAAATATTCAAATTCATCACCTACTCTTAAGAAGAACATACAAGAAGCATAACACAAGACGAACATGATGAATCACACAAACACACACACACAACGTTGAGCGGAGCGTTAACTATTATGAGAGAAAACTAAAAGATTATTATGATAGAAAAAAGAATAGACACAGAAGAGTTCTCAACCCCACCTTGAGACCTTAAGCATCCACCAACCACCCACTGTGCTTTAGAAAGAATCAAAGCTGAAGTGAGAATAAAGCTGACTGTTTCACACGTAGCAGCAAGTACTGAAGCTTCCAGAAGAGTAATGAGTAACAAGTTTCTGCCTTTTTCCATTTATTTTTATATTTTTCTTAGAAAACTGCCAATGCACAACATAAATCACAGGAAAAAGTAGCTTTACCTCCCAAAAATGTAACTTTTAGTGACTTTTTTTAAATGTAACTTTTAGTGACTTTTTTTAAATGTAACTTTTAGTGACTAATTTTAAAAAAAGAAGTAAATTTTAGTAAAAAAAGTAACTCGCTATGAGGTCTGTTCTGCTCAATGAATTTACGTGAATAAAAGTATAATTTACAAAAAATTAAGCTAGCGATAAATGCGTTCCTCTATAACACTAGACTCTACTTCGATCGGTCTCTTCATTTCAATTTGACTACACCCTTCTAACTTCCGTCCATTGATACATCACTTGCAGAGCAGGCCCAAAACCAGCCACAGAGCTTTGGGGGGGGGGGATGAATATGTTAGGAGGGGCCAAGTAATTAAAAATTCTCTTACAAATGTCTAAATTGTGCATTTTGTATTGAGGTCTGGAGGGGCCATGAAAAGTTTAGGGAGGCCAGGCCCCCTAGCCCTCCTCTGGTTGCGGGTCTGTTGCAGAGTAGCACTTACCAACTGAATCTAGTATAGGCTTATTAATAAATTGTCACATTTTTCCTTATTGAGGAGGAGGTAGGTGAATGACCGCTCAAGACGTTGCCAATTTCAGTCATTTGTCCATCTGTGCATCTGTCCGTCAATCTCTTTTCTCAGAAACGACCGCGGAGCCCAGAAGGGTAGGTATGAGCGGTTTGTTTGTCAATTGTTTAGATCGAAACACCACCCGAAACAATGAGGTCATGTGGTTCTCGAAGCCGTACATGAGAACGAGGTTGCTTCGTATTTTGAAGTGAAATAAATAAATAAAAATACTGCCTTCTTTCCTATACGCTAAACATTTTTTAACTTGATGTAATAAATAACCTATATGATACTGATTGATACAGTTGGATTTCGGGGAGTTCTACTTTTCCATCCAGGGGTGTGTATAAATAAATTTGGGGGAAATTGGGAATTTATCCGGGAATTTATGTACAATAAGAAAGAAAATTGTATTCTATTACTATATTATGATTTCAAAGTTGAATCAATTTTTATATCACAGCATATTATTACTGTTGTCCACAGAGGATTCTTTAAAATATATATATTCTGAACGGTACTATGTTACTTTATTAACACTTTATTATATTTAGAGAGCATGCATAAATGTATATTTATTTACAATATGTTCTATCAATTATTGTAAATATGTGTGAAAAAATTCTATAGTAAGACCTAATATTTTTAAACCACTAAACAGTTTAAATTTATATGTAAATGGATTTGCTCAACTTGACTCTATTACTGATATTATTAACACATTAAATTTATAAATGTTATAAACCAATTAGATTGGGTAAATACTAGAATATACATGTCTCACCAATTTATCAACTTTTGAGCATACAGATTTATGTTCACAAAATTTTCAAGATACTTACTTATCTTTATATTTTAGCACGTAACATTGCCATACACGATCTTTCATTCTATCTATTTCTCGAAATTCCATACGTTAATTCAATGTAAAGGAAGTCCGAGTACCTATTCAGAAATTCGAGTCAGAGAGAGGAGACAGACCGACGTCTATTACTAATGGTGGTTCAGGGTTTGTTGATAGTACTTCATCTCTATTTCTACATAATTCTAAATTACTTTACAAAATGATTCCTTTTCATCATTTGTAAATTAGTACTTTGCTAATTTTGGCTGTTCTTTAGCATTGGGGGCCAGCTTTTGCACCTATTTTTTTGCGATATTCTATTCCGATGCGGTTGTTTTATGGTTTCACACGTTAAATACGTTACCAACATAAAATGCAGACAGCATTGCAGAGCGAGCGTTAGCGAATGAAGGCGAGTTAGAGACCCGCATGGCAGGTTGTTTTCTATCTTCATTACCAACAAATCATTTTCTTTTCTCACATAAATCACTTCCACTTACCTTTCTGTTTTGTATAAATCCTCTACTGCCCTAAAAAAAATGTGTTCGATACTTTCTTGACTACTTGAACATCACTATCAACTCATTTCTTCCGTAAATCATCCTACTTTTTGCATGTTTTGAATCCCCAATACAAAACAATTACTTTACCTTTTAGTGCAAATAGAAATGGAACTAAAAAAATCATATTATTAGTTATATAAAGTACCGTCAAATAATTTTAAATTTTTAACCTCCAAACTCTAATAAAACCTAGAAGTAAATCATAATATATTAAAATAAAGTAATTAGTCATATGGTTCTTATAATTTGGAAGATAAAGTATAGAAATTGAAATAAATTTCTTCCCGGGAATTTATAGGCATGGGGAAAAACCCGTGAATATTCCCATTTTTAAATTCCTTCCCACCGGGAATATTCCCACTGCCCATCATTACCACCGCGCCCAATTCTCTCAATGGGGTTACGGGGGATAAATACAAAATTTTAAATAGCAACCCCCACCGCGTGGTACCTCGTCTGAAAGGAAATCACATGTAGAAACCAGTTTTGGAAACCACATATCACTAGCGTGTCTCTATCCAACATGGCGGCCATCCGTAAGTACGGTCAAAGTACGTTCCATGCATAACACTAAGGCCTGTCTCCTGAAGAAACCAAGGCAGATAGAATCATGCAACCTTTTGTAAACTTGAAGGGATACAAAAGACAACATTATGCTGATAAGTAAAATCCCCCATGAGGGGGAGCCTAAGGGTGTTACGAGTACTTCAACCATACTTACGGATGGCCGCCGTGATGGATAGAGACACGATAGTGACAAGCAGTTTCCAGAACTGGTCTCTACATGTCATTTGCTTTCAAACGAGGTACCACACGAAAGGGGTTGCTATTTAAAATTTCAAAGTTACCCCCCGTAACCTCCAAGAGCGCACCTCATGGGGAGATCTCCATATCTGCAAACTGTTGTCTTTTATGTTCCTTAAAGGATATGAAAAATTCCATGTTTCTATCTGCTTTGGTTTCTTCAGAAGATAGGCCTTAGTGTTATACGTGGAACGTACTTCGACCGTACTTTACGGATAGCCGCCATGTTGGATAGGGACAAGCTAGGGACATGCAGTTTCCAAAATTGGTCTCTACATGTGACTACCTTTCAAACGAGATACCACGCTGTGGGGTTGCTATTTAAAATTTTGTAGTTACCCACCGTAACCCCGAGAGAACCTCATGAGGGGTTTTCCATATCAGCATAATGTTGTCTTTTATGTCCCTTGAAGGTTACAAAAGTTTCATGTTTCTATCTGCCTTGGTTTCTTCAGGAGACGGGTCTTAGTGTTATTCGTGGAAAGCACTGTATACATATTACACATGTACATAAATTCATATATTATTATTATTATTATTATTATTACATTTTCAGTTTGATGACTTTTTGAAACCTGGGTCTTGACAGTGCGTGAATTTAAAACTACGGCTTGTGGGAAATATATGAATAAGTTGTCAAAAAAAAAAAAAAAAAAAAAAATCGGAAACTGTTAATGAAAGCCCATGTGTTTGACTGTGTTTATCTTCTGTACTCATATAAATGAGTTAAGATAAGTGATTTTCTGAGCATACTACTAAAAGTAGAGTCGTTAAATTTTAATTTTAAAAAATCGTTGACTTACGAAAGCAGGATATAAAAAAGAATTTTTCGAAATATCGTAAAAAGGGTGGAGTAAGTTTTTTTAAAAGAGTAGTCTATCTCGTAAATCTCTGACGCTAACAAAATGGAACTTGGCATATAAACTTCCCACTGTAAAACAAAAAATAAATAAATAAATAAAAAAATAAAAAAATAAATAAATAAAAATAAAATCTAAAAGAAAAAACTGAAAATTCAACACATAAAAGGGAAAGAACAAAGGATGAACTATCTTTAATGTTCGATTTTCCTATTTCTTATTCAGAAAATATTTTTAAAGTAAAGAAGAATTTGCTTAAGCTGGATGCGTGAACCTTGGTATTTCAACTTTTAACTGAATGTAATAAAATGTATGTTGCAGCGTCTTGAAAATTACATTTCTAAGAGGGGAGGAAGGTCAATTTCTATAGTATTAAAATTTTCCACTGCTTACGAGATTTGGGCGAAAAACTTTTCCCTTAAGTCTGGGTTCGTTCAGTTAAGTAAATGGGTGTTCAAAGTGGATGATTAATTAGTTTCTTTTAATTATTTTAACATGTTCACGTAGTTTATTTTCTAAAAAGTGTTTCTTTAACAATCTACCATAAACATTATTAATTTGCTGTAAATATTAAACACAGACTAACCCCATTTGGGGGACCAAGAGTTTGTTTTGGGTGTTAAGCCATCATTTGCCGTCTGTGACATAATCTTTGATTTTAACTTCACGTACAGTAATGGTTCAGGTCTCAAAAAAGTAGCATATCTTAAATATATATATATATATATATATATATATATATATATATATATATAATACTAATACTATAGTTAATAATGGTAACGAGTAAAGAGTAGTTAATTACGAATATGACAACTATTTGCTACTGAAAGAAAAATGAAATGAGATCTTTAAGTTTTACGTTCGGTTAGGCTAAAGGAGACGGTGATGATGAGAGAGGAGTAAGATGGTGGAATGAATAAAGTTTGAGGAAACGGGAGAACCCCGAAGAAACCCACGAGCACGATGTTTGCCCACCACAAAGTCCACACAGCGTGAGCTGGTATCGAACCAGGGACCGGAGGTGAACGCTCTACCACTGAGGCACCGCGCCCCATTGCTACGGAAAGATTTGAATATGATATATATATATATATATATATATATATATATATATATATATATATATATATATATATATATATATATATATATGTATATATATGAAAATAATTTACTGCAAATTAACACGAAGAAAGCAAAATTTATGACGTATATAACAAAAACACAACATTATGTTACTACTACGAGGTCAATGGTGTGGGAATAGAAAAAAAACAGACATTATGGACGATCTGGAAATCACATTTGATAGGTTGTTAATATTTTGTCACCACACAAATGCTACCATGCAAACAGCAAGAACGAACAATAGACTTTATTTATTTATTACTAGCATATATTACCCGCTTTGCTGGGTTGAAATGAAAGTTTAAATGCACAACCACGTTTCTCATGTGTTTAGTAGCCGTGAAATATGCTGTTTTTGTTTTTAATGGCATCGATTTAAACGGCATCGGAAAGATCATTGAACATCTCGGTGACCCCGAAAACCACAAATACGACACTAGTATTGGTCATTTTCGATCATTTTACTATCTCCCTCTCTTCTAGGTTGCGGGGTTGAATTTTGTTTTAAACGGGATCGGAAGTGTCACTCTTCATCTCAGCGACCCTAAAAACTACGGACCAGATACTATATCGGCCATTTTTGATCATTATTATATAGAGGAAAAGGTGGTAGTATGGGACAGGGTTGGAAAATGGGACACATGCGTATGTCTGGAAGTATTACTGCATTCTATTGGTGGTGCTGTCATACTATGTAAAAGACTACTAGACGGTCCTATAAGGCATAAGGCGCCAGTTGGTTAAGAAGTGTTGTTCTGGCAAGTCGGCATCTGTGTACGAGTGAAAACTTTTGTAGAGGAGGACTGCAACACAAATATCCTGATTAATACGTAAGTTGTGATAAAGAATTCATGTGTGTTTCTGTACTACATAGTAGTGAGTTAAATGTAGTAGTAATGTGAATCTGATAATTTAATAGATAGGTTAGTGGTAGTGTGTTAAAATGTTATACGCGTGAGGTGGTATTATGGGACACATAGGTAGTAGGTGTCCCATAATATAACCTCTACTTTTATTTCACAGGTTGCCACGCTGGTGTATGTGGATATGCCGATGGCTAAGTTAGGACTAGCGCCTAAGGGAGTTCGAAAGAAATGGGGAAAGAAACAAGAAATCAAAAACTAAATGTCCGCACTACATTCACCCAGACAGAGCAATCATCTGATTCCGACGACTCAGATATGTCAGTATCTTCAGATGACACAGTTCTATCAATTCCAATTAAAGTTGAAACAGAAATACTAAATGCATGTTTAGTGGCGTAAATTACAATATTTCAAAACCTGGTGAAGTATGGATTCGGTGTACTGTGTGTAACAGGTGGGCGCATGTGGTTGCTCTGCCTGCAGGCGATGTGTTTTCGTAAGTGATTTTTTTCAAGTGATACTTTATTGTATGTCCCCATTTACAATTCATCATGAAACACTTTCTCGTCCTGGCAGAATAGAAATCGTTTCTCTGCTTGCTCTGTAGTTAAACACCGAAATATAGTTCCATAAAATTGCTACGTGAAGTTGCATTGCTTTATTTCGTCCACTGCAAGCATTTACTTACAAGTATTGTATACACGACTCCAAAAGTGCAATTACCACCTGCAATTCTCCACCCCGGTTACCCTAGCAGACATCTGCTACGTTAAATACAAAATGTTAACAGGGTTGCCAGCAACATACGAAATTTAATACCATACAGTGTTCTACTAATTATTCGATATGCACAAACCAATTAAAAACAAAAATGTGATAGGCTACTTCAATATTATAAATGTATCAACTAAGCGGCGATATGTACAACAATGGACAAAATATAAGGTGAAGAATAAACAGCACAATGAAAAAGTAATTTTGAAAACAAGAGCGAAACCAGAAATGACAGCTTATGAATTGTAGCAATAATTATCCATTATTCATTTACATAAATAACACTATAATATTAACCCACTTAGAATGTGGGGACGCCATCATGAAGGACCAAAAATACGAGGTGTTCTTCAAAGTAATTATATGGTCCAAGGTTCAGCTGATTTCTCCATTTAAAACCCAAGAAACGGAAGTGACCTTATACAAATCGAAATCTAAATAATACAGTAAGAATCTACCTAGATTCTTATATAATTGAAAACCGCTTAGAATCTAGGGACGGTACTACAAAAGACCGAAAATACGAGGTGTTTTCAAAAATAATTTTGTAGTCTTAAGTCCAGCTACCATATCATTTAAGACACAAAAACCGGAAGTGACCTTGTAAAAATCGAAATCCAAGTTATGCAGTAATGATCTACATCGATCCCTCTATAATTGACACCCACTTAGAATCTAGGGACGGTACTACAAAAGACCGAAAATACGAGGTGTTTTAAAAAATAATTTTGTAGTCTTAAGTCCAGCTACCATACCATTTAAGACACAAAAACCGGAAGTGACCTTATAGAAATCCAGATCGAAGTTATGCAGTAATGATCTATATCGATCCCTCTATAATTTATACCTACCTAGAATCTAGGGACGGTACTACAAAAGACCGAAAATACGAGGTGTTTTCAAAAATAATTTTATACTTTTAAGTTCAGCTACCATACCATTTAAGACACAAAAACCGGAAGTGACCTTGTAAAAATCGAAATCCAAGTTATGCAGTAATGATCTACATTGATCCCTCTATAATTGACACCCACTTAGAATCTAGGGACGGTACTACAAAAGACCGAGAATACGAGGTGTTTAAAAAATAATTTTGTAGTCTTAAGTCCAGCTACCATACCATTTAAGACACAAAAACCGGAAGTGACCTTATAGAAATCCAGATCGAAGTTATGCAGTAATGATCTATATCGATCCCTTTATAATTCATACCCACCTAGAATCTAGGGACGGTACTACAAAAGACCGAAAATACGAGGTGTTTTCAAAAATAATTTTATACTTTTAAGTTCAGCTACCATACCATTTAAGACACAAAAACCGGAAGTGACCTTGTAAAAATCGAAATCCAAGTTATGCAGTAATGATCTGCATTGATCCCTCTATAATTGACACCCACTTAGAATCTAGGGACGGTACTACAAAAGACCGAGAATACGAGGGGTTTTAAAAAATAATTTTGTAGTCTTAAGTCCAGCTACCATACCATTTAAGACACAAAAACCGGAAGTGACCTTATAGAAATCCAGATTGAAGTTATGCAGTAATGATCTATATCGATCCCTCTATAATTTATTCCTACCTAGAATCTAGGGACGGTACTACAAAAGACCGAAAATACGAGGTGTTTTAAAAAATAATTTTATATTTTTAAGTTCAGCTACCATACCATTTAAGACACAAAAACCGGAAGAGACCTTGTAAAAATCGAAATCCAAGTTATGCAGTAATGATCTACATCGATCCCTCTATAATTGACACCCACTTAGAATCTAGGGACGGTACTACAAAAGACCGAGAAGACGAGGTGTTTTAAAAAATAATTTTATACTTTTAAGTTCAGCTACCATACCATTTAAGACACAAAAACCGGAAGTGACCTTATAGAAATCCAGATCGAAGTTATGCAGTAATGATCTATATCGATCCCTCTATAATTTATACCTACCTAGAATCTAGGGACGGTACTACAAAAGACCGAAAATACGAGGTGTTTTCAAAAATAATTTTATATTTTTAAGTTCAGCTACCATACCATTTAAGACACAAAAACCAGAAGTGACCTTGTAAATATCGAAATCCAAGTTATGCAGTAATGATCTACATCGATCCCTCTATAATTGACACCCACTTAGAATCTAGGGACGGTACTACAAAAGACCGAGAATACGAGGTGTTTTAAAAAATAATTTTGTAGTCTTAAGTCCAGCTACCATACCATTTAAGACACAAAAACCGGAAGTGACCTTATAGAAATCCAGATCGAAGTTATGCAGTAATGATCTATATTGATCCCTCTATAATTTATACCTACCTAGAATCTAGGGACGGTACTACAAAAGACCGAAAATACGAGGTGTTTTCAAAAATAATTTTATACTTTTAAGTTCAGCTACCATACCATTTAAGACACAAAAACCGGAAGTGACCTTGTAAAAATCGAAATCCAATTTATGCAGTAATGATCTACATCGATCCCTCTATAATTGACACCCACTTAGAATCTAGGGACGGTACTACAAAAGACCGAGAATACGAGGTGTTTTAAAAAATAATTTTGTAGTCTTAAGTCCAGCTACCATACCATTTAAGACACAAAAACCGGAAGTGACCTTATAGAAATCCAGATCGAAGTTATGCAGTAATGATCTATATCGATCCCTCTATAATTTATACCCACCTAGAATCTAGGGACGGTACTACAAAAGACCGAAAATACGAGGTGTTTTAAAAAATAATTTTATACTTTTAAGTTCAGCTACCATACCATTTAAGACACAAAAACCGGAAGTGACCTTGTAGAAATCGAAATCCAAGTTATGCAGTAATGATCTATATCGATCCCTCTATAATTGACACCCACTTAGAATCTAGGGACGGTACTACAAAAGACCGAGAATACGAGGTGTTTTAAAAAATAATTTTGTAGTCTTAAGTCCAGCTACCATACCATTTAAGACACAAAAACCGGAAGTGACCTTATAGAAATCCAGATCGAAGTTATGCAGTAATGATCTATATCGATCCCTCTATAATTTATACCCACCTAGAATCTAGGGACGGTACTACAAAAGACCGAAAATACGAGGTGTTTTAAAAAATAATTTTATACTTTTAAGTTCAGCTACCATACCATTTAAGACACAAAAACCGGAAGTGACCTTGTAAAAATCGAAATCCAATTTATGCAGTAATGATCTATATCGATCCCTCTATAATTGACACCCACTTAGAATCTAGGGACGGTACTACAAAAGACCGAGAATACGAGGTGTTTTAAAAAATAATTTTGTAGTCTTAAGTCCAGCTACCATACCATTTAAGACACAAAAACCGGAAGTGACCTTATAGAAATCCAGATCGAAGTTATGCAGTAATGATCTATATCGATCCCTCTATAATTTATACCTACCTAGAATCTAGGGACGGTACTACAAAAGACCGAAAATACGAGGTGTTTTAAAAAATAATTTTATACTTTTAAGTTCAGCTACCATACCATTTAAGACACAAAAACCGGAAGTGACCTTGTAAAAATCGAAATCCAATTTATGCAGTAATGATCTACATCGATCCCTCTATAATTGACACCCACTTAGAATCTAGGGACGGTACTACAAAAGACCGAGAATACGAGGTGTTTTAAAAAATAATTTTGTAGTCTTAAGTCCAACTACCATACCATTTAAGACACAAAAACCGGAAGTGACCTTATAGAAATCCAGATCGAAGTTATGCAGTAATGATCTATATCGATCCCTCTATAATTTATACCTACCTAGAATCTAGGGACGGTCTACAAAAGACCGAAAATACGAGGTGTTTTCAAAAATAATTTTATACTTTTAAGTTCAGCTACCATACCATTTAAGACACAAAAACCGGAAGTGACCTTGTAAAAATCGAAATCCAAGTTATGCAGTAATGATCTACATCGATCCCTCTATAATTGACACCCACTTAGAATCTAGGGACGGTACTACAAAAGACCGAGAATACGAGGTGTTTTAAAAAATAATTTTATATTTTTAAGTTCAGCTACCATACCATTTAAGACACAAAAACCGGAAGTGACCTTATAGAAATCCAGATCGAAGTTATGCAGTAATGATCTATATCGATCCCTCTATAATTTATACCTACCTAGAATCTAGGGACGGTACTACAAAAGACCGAAAATACGAGGTGTTTTCAAAAATAATTTTATACTTTTAAGTTCAGCTACCATACCATTTAAGACACAAAAACCGGAAGTGACCTTGTAAAAATCGAAATCCAATTTATGCAGTAATGATCTACATCGATCCCTCTATAATTGACACCCACTTAGAATCTAGGGACGGTACTACAAAAGACCGAGAATACGAGGTGTAAAAAAAAATAATTTTGTAGTCTTAAGTCCAGCTACCATACCATTTAAGACACAAAAACCGGAAGTGACCTTATAGAAATCCAGATCGAAGTTATGCAGTAATGATCTATATCGATCCCTCTATAATTTATACCCACCTAGAATCTAGGGACGGTACTACAAAAGACCGAAAATACGAGGTGTTTTAAAAAATAATTTTATACTTTTAAGTTCAGCTACCATACCATTTAAGACACAAAAACCGGAAGTGACCTTGTAGAAATCGAAATCCAAGTTATGCAGTAATGATCTATATCGATCCCTCTATAATTGACACCCACTTAGAATCTAGGGACGGTACTACAAAAGACCGAGAATACGAGGTGTTTTAAAAAATAATTTTGTAGTCTTAAGTCCAGCTACCATACCATTTAAGACACAAAAACCGGAAGTGACCTTATAGAAATCCAGATCGAAGTTATGCAGTAATGATCTATATCGTTCCCTCTATAATTTATACCCACCTAGAATCTAGGGACGGTACTACAAAAGACCGAAAATACGAGGTGTTTTAAAAAATAATTTTATACTTTTAAGTTCAGCTACCATACCATTTAAGACACAAAAACCAGAAGTGACCACGACCAGACACGAAAACCAGAATATATTTCATAAGAAAATTATTCATTGATTTAGTTGTTTTCCAGAAATACAGGTTTTCAATTATAACAAAATACTTTTGATTGAGTAATAATTACCTGTACCTTGGGCAGAAAGTGCTCATACATGTGCACGATACTTAGTAGAATGTTAATATCATATTAACAAAAGTAGAATGTTTTTAAGATATGTAAAGTATTATTATGGGATAGTTGTTGCTATGTACATGTTTATGGATAGCTAGTCAGCAAGTTTGTGTGCTTGACAGTTTTAAGGAAAAGATATTATAAAGTATATCAACTAATAAAACATTTTTAACGCCGTTCATAGACGTTATCATTCCTATTAAAAAGGTGAGATTAATAGTATATAATTATTGAAGCTAATTTTTACATGCAAAGAAATACTACCACTCGAAATTTGTATATCTTACTTAGCCGAACCAGGTTAACGACTATCTTGATAAGTCGTTTGTTAAAAATTTTGGTTTACCTCACCCGGGATATACTGTAAATTCTCATCCCGAAGCATAGTAGGAGTGAATTTACTTTTTTAGTTAATGAATACAAATTTAACCGTATTGAGAAGTGGTAAAATAATTGTAAGAAAAATGGTCAACGAAACAACGGAGCATGAATCAAATAATAGTGACAACGGTGAAACTAGTGTAACACCAGGATTGACATCGGAAGACCGAATCTTGTTAGCTTTACAGCGACAAATTGATTCAGATGTCTACCGAGATAAAGCAGACCATAGAACAGAAGTCTGATGAATCTAACAAGCAATGTGAAGAATTAAGTAGACGAATGGAACAGAAGTTTGACGAATCTAACAAGCAATATGAAGAATTAAGTAGACGGATAGAACAGAAGTCAGATGAAACGAGACAGACAATTGTCCAGGTGGTGAATGACATATCCTCACAGTTCGAGGAAAAGTTAAAAAGAATATCCGATGATTGTCAGGAGAAGCACAATCACCAAAACCAAGAAATCAGTGCTGTAAAAAAGGATTTAGAAGTGATAGAATCTTCCGTTCAACAGCAAAAGATCCAGATCATCAACAATTCTAACAACATACGTGTAAATACGCAATTGTTAGCTACTATACAGGAAGAGATTAGAACGCTACAGGTTAAGGACAACACATACCGTAACAACTTGGGTAGTGATCGCTTGGAGTTTCCCCACTCACCAGTGATGAACTCACCTTCGCCGGGGTCTGATGAGGATATTATATTGGACGAAATACATCCGAAGAGTACAGATGGGCGAAACATAGATGGTGTAACAACACATCACGTAATGGATAGGAACTATCACTCAACAAGTACACGGAATGATAAAAGGAAGGTAAAATTAAGTGTTAAGATGAGTGAAATTCGAGCTATGAGCAAATTCAGTGGTAAGTGTAACGAGAATGCTACTTCTTTCTTAGAGAAATTCCAGGACGAATGCAATATAATGTGTATAGATAGATCACAATATATGAAATTAATTCCTCATGTATTACTCCCACCTTGTTCATTATGGTTTAAAGCAGTACGTGATCACATCAATACATACGAGGAATTCAAAGCGTCATTGATCGCGAATTATGAAAATGACTTTTTGCTTGCAAATAGAGATGCCACCATTAGAAATCAACACTTCAATCCTCGATTGCATAAATCTGTTGTAGAGTTTGTTGTAAATACATACAACGAATTAAAGGTCGTTAATCCATTGCAATCGGAATCGAGAATAATAGCATCGATTCGAAATTTGCTTCCATTTAAGTTACAACAGATCTTATTTTCCACACAGTGTATGAGTTTCAACCATTTATTAATGCTTGTCCAATGCTAT
Source organism: Thermobia domestica (assembly GCF_964235325.1). Classification (NCBI taxonomy): domain Eukaryota; kingdom Metazoa; phylum Arthropoda; class Insecta; order Zygentoma; family Lepismatidae; genus Thermobia; species Thermobia domestica. The sequence goes on from NC_137470.1 coordinate 123,952,325, forward strand.
GAAACTCAATACCATGCTATGAATCAACAAGCCGGAATGGGTAAAAATAAGAATAATTCAGATCATTTTGTGCCTGTTCGGAATTTAGATATCCGAAGTGGGAATAATACGAAACCTAACCTAAGCCGAGTATATTCTAGCAATCAAAACGGGCAAAATAGGCAAAGTTATGTAGGGAATCAGCCTAACCTAACTAATCATGGTAATCATGATGTCAGATCACCCAACAGAAGTAGATTTAAAAACAATCGAAGTACTGAGCGAAATTACAGGAATACAACGAACTACGTGGATAGACGTAATTGGAGATCAAGAGATGGCATTTCATATCAAAATCAGAATCACGATGAAATACATGTACAACATATTGTAGAACCTAATCATGATTGCGCAGTACAATGTACTTTATTAGAATCGTATGCATGTACGAACGTAACCTGATTACCGTTAATGAAATTAGGTTAAATTCATATCAGTTATAGATTCTTGTGGATTTTTATTTTTAAGTTTATGTGTTAATATCAATAATGAAAACGATTCTTATAAATACTTGAAGTGCTTAAATAGAGTTTTAGGTAGACTGAAAAGCTAATTTTCAAATGATTTTTTTTCTTTCTTGTTAATGTTAAGAATCACAATTCGATTCATAAATGATTAAAAGCAAAGATTATTTATATTAGATTGATTTGTGTTGAAAACTTAATTGTCAAAGATTATGTTAAGAATAAGATCCATTCTATAAAACTAATTATTCAACGACTATCTTGAATGAGATTCTTCTATGTTTTGATACCTTAGGAATCCAATATTCATTTTAAAACATCTAACTTATTTATTATATAATGCGCCCTGACTATTTGTAACTCATGTTTGTCCTTTACGATTTTTGAATTCGCACCCTTCAACGATTAATTAAATGAGCGACGATATTTTTAATAAGAAAATATAATAATAATATAGTGAATAATAATGAAATAAATATAATTATTGTAATAAAAGATAAGTATTGATGAAGTGTAAGATTTGTTAAAAATATATATATGTGAAATGTAATGAAGAGATATACGAGGTGCGATCAAAATGTGATGGACATATGCAATGTAAGAACACTATTGTAAACGGACCAGTGGTTCTTGAAGATAAAAGCCAAGCTTACTCATGACTTTTATATTCAGTCCAATTGTCGGGCGACATTTTATATAACAAAATACTTTGGATTGAGTAATAATTACCTGTACCTTGGGCAGAAAGTGCTCATACATGTGCACGATACTTAGTAGAATGTTAATATCATATTAACAAAAGAAGAATGTTTTAAGATATGTAAAGTATTATTATGGGATAGTTGTTGCTATGTACATGTTTATGGATACCTAGTCAGCAAGTTTGTGTGCTTGACAGTTTTAAGGAAAAGATATGATAAAGTATATCAACTAATAAAACATTTTTAACGCCGTTCATAGACGTTATCATTCCTATTAAAAAGGTGAGATTAATAGTATATAATTATTGAAGCTAATTTTTACATGCAAAGAAATACTACCACTCGAAATTTGTATATCTTACTTAGCCGAACCAGGTTAACGACTATCCTCGATAAGTCGTTGTACAATTTACAAATATTTTTATCTTTCTGTTTTTTCTTTTTTAATATACCCTAATTTTAATAATCCGAGGGCTCATAGTGGTCTGGTCTCTTGTAAATAGTTGAAAAGTGACCAAAAATGGCCAAAAAGCACACGAAAAAGTGACCAAAATCTCATCATGACCCTTTTTTCCTTTGTCAATTTCTCCATCACCTCTCGCTTTGTTTGTTGTTTTGTTTCTTCTTTACTATTCCTTTTAGAGCTTCCTCCTTTCTTAGGTTTTCAAAGTATGCTTTGTAGTTACGGTAAGCAGACTTAGCAGATGTAAAAAGCTTCTGAGCAAGTGAAACCACTTCTGGCCTATTTCCGAATTTCTTCATCCCAGACATTATATTTAAGTTAGCATTAAGAGTTCTGAAAAACGTGAAATATTCAAACTCATCACCTATTCTTAAGAAGAACATACAAGAAGCATAACACAAGATGAACATGATGAACCACACAGACACACATACACAACGTTCAACGGAGCGTTAACTATTACGCGAGAAAACTAAAAGATTATTATGATAGAAGAAAGAATAGACACAGTAGGGTTCTCAACCACACCTTGAGAGCTTAAGCATCCACCAACCGTCCACTGTGCTTTAGAAAGAATAAAAGCTGAAGTGAGAATAAAGCTGCCTGTTTCACATGTGGCAGCTCAGAAGAGTAATGAGTAACAAGTTTCTGCCTTTTTCCATTTGTTTTTATATTTTTCTAAGAAAACTGCCAATGCAAAACATAAATCACACGAAAAAGTCACTTTACCTCTCAAAGAGTAACTTTTAGTGACCAATTTGATAAAAAAAAGTAACTTTTAGTGACCAAGTTGGAAAAAAGTAAATTTTAGTTTAAAAAAAGTGACTCGCTATGAGCCCTGATCCACTCAATGAATAAAAATATACTTTAAAAAACATTAAGCTAGCGCCAAATGCGTTCCTGCATAACACTAGACTCAGTCTAAAATATATATATAATTCTTAATTTAACCGATCTCTTCATTTCTAAACACGTTTTGACTACACTCTTCTAACGTCCGTCCGTTGATACACCACTTGCAGAGCAGGATCGAAACCAGCCACACATCTTTGGGTGGCCATGAATATGTTAGGAGGGTCCAAGTCATTTAAAATTCTCTTAAAAATATCTAAATTGTGCATTTTGTATTGCGGTCTGGATGGGACATGAAAAATTTAGGGAGGGCCAGGCCCTCCCTAGCCCCCCCTCTGATTGCGATCTGTTGCAGAGTAGCACTTACCAACTGAATCTGGTATAGGCTTATTACTATATTGTCACATTTTTTCTTATTGAGGAGGAGGTAGGTGAGTGACCCCTCAAGACGTTGCCAATTTCAGTCATCTGCATATGTCCATCAATCTCTTTTATCGGAAACGACCGCGGAGCCCAGAAGGGTAGATATCAGCGGTCTGTTTTGTCAATTGTTTCGATCGAAACACTGCCCGAAACAATGAGGTCATGTGGTTGTCGAAGCCGTACAGGAGAATGAGGTCGCTTCGTATTTTGAAATGAAATAAATAAATAAGAATATTGCCTTCTTTCCTAAATGCTAAACCTTTTTTAACTTGATGTAATAAATAAGATATGTGATACTGATTGATACAATTGGATTTGGAGGAGCATTCCTTTTCCATCCAGGGATGTGTGTAAAGAAATTTGGAGGGGTGTTAGGGGGTGTTGGGGGGTGTAGATTACTCCCTGCAACCTGTTATATCCGCATCTGCAAATAGCGGTTATACTTCATCTGTGTTCCTGAGTCTTTTACAGTTGGGAGGGAAAAAATAAACATTTTCTCTGGAGACCGACTGGTTATGATTTACAACATGCTGTTTGGAACAATGTATTTACTCATATGTTTCGTATTTTGTGAATCTACCGTCGGCAAATCGAACAAAATGTTCTTTCTTTTTTGTGTCCTGTACGTTTGTTTATAGCGGTAAAACCTCCAAACTTCTAGATAGTGAGACTTGGGCCACAAAAAGTCAACAGAAAGATGCGGAAAAAAATACTTATAAGCTTGTCTAAGTAGCGGCCTAGCTGATTTGAAAGAAAATTAAATTAAATATTTAAGTTTTACGTTCCTCGATTATGCCAACTAGGCTAAAGAAGACGGTGTTAATGAGGAATGAAAGAAATCGTGGAATGAAGAAAGTGGGAGGAAACGTGAGATCACCGAGAAAACTCACGCACACAGTGTTTGTCCACCACAAAGTTCATTTGGCACGAGCTGGGATCGATCCAAGGACCCCATGCACCAGAGGTGAACGCTCTGCCACTGAGCCACTGCGGTCCACCTAGGTGATTTGTCCAAAGGACATGCCTATAATATTTTTGTGGTAATAATACGTTGCGTTTGCCACGAACATTAAAATATTGAATATTTCAATAGATCCTGTGGAATGAGTGAGCTAATCTTTTTCAGGACTAAGGATGTAAGAATATCTAGAATAATATGGGAAAAAAATATTCTTTATGACACAAAAGGACACTAGAAGTGTATTTCATTTCAGTTTCCTAAATTTTGCCCCGAAATAGTGGTTGCCTTAAGTGACTCTTCGCATCCCCAGTTTTTTCGAGGGAGATACCATTGAAGTTATAAATGAAGTGAAGATCAAAAGCATCACAAATTATAGTTCTGAAATTAGAAGGTAACTTCCAATTGTCTTACGCAAAGAAATCTCGTCTAACAGATTTGTCATGATCTAGACCTATCAGCCTTTTGAATTCTTCTCGATGAAATTTCAATCAGTGCGTGTTGTGGAAGTATTGAGGGGAGCGCAGAACAACAGTCCACATGACATTAGGTCTCTTTAAACAATAAAACGTTCTTTTATTGAAAGTGTGTTCTGCTATCTAACCTATTAGGATAAGGGAGAGGGAACAGTTAGGAACAGAAAAGGTGCTATAATTTTCATTGTGGATGGATTTTAAATTTCTGCGCTTTCGCCATCTATGGCCATTTAGCCCATAACGTTTGAGGGATGACATGCCTCGACGAGCAGAGTCTTCGGGGAAAGGGAAGGAAGAAAGGATTGGGGAAGGAAGGAAGGAAGCGGCCTGGGACCTATATATTAGGTACAACACCGGCATTGGGCTGCTGTAAATGAGAAAAACCTAATTCAGGATGATTAGACTAAAAAAGCTTCTTACACATTTTCGACCGAGTGCACAAAGCGGGAAGCAAAACCGGAATCGCTAGCATCGAAGAGAATTTTCATTGTGTAATACTATACTGTTTTCAATCATTACGCAGGAAATTAAGCTGATCCGAGGTCTACCAGCTTCTGGTAGAGATGCTAAGGAATGCACTTTCCCTGGAAATGTACTTTATGTCTTAGGACAATTAATTTGGAGGGTCCTATAAACGTATGACCCCATGCCTACCACCACCCTCCTACGAAATATAAACCCGGAACCTTGTGAACGAAGTCCTTGCCTCTTAGACATCACGACTACCGAGATTGGCAGTCAACTAGTTTTTAGTATTCATATACAAAAAACTTCATATTTTTACATGATGTTATAATAATAATAATAATAATAATAATAATAATAATAATAATAATAATAATAATAATAATAATAATAATAATAATAATAATAATAATAATAATAATGTTTTGTAGTAGTATCATTCATAATAATTATTGTCTATGTAGGATACTTGAAGAGAGTATTTAGAACTACACACAGGAACTGGCTCGTTTTGGCTCGACTCGACTCGAAACAAATTTGAGTCGAGTTGGAGGAAAGTTTTCGAGTCGAGCTGAAAGATGTATGTTTCGAGTCGAGTCGAGTTTCAAAGAAAACTCGCTCGAACTCGCGCGTACCCATCCCTAATATTTTTTCAACTTTGTACCTAATTTTTAATAAGTCTCTTCTTTCCTTTTCATAAACTAGAAGGTAAACTACTTTGAATAAATATTCATAATGATTGCAATTATGCATATTTATAACGTAAATTTAACGTGATGTTTTAGTGATTACACAAATTACAATTATGAGCATACTTTATGGAGATGCTCTTACAGACAGTACCCGAGCACCTTTATACGCTGATTTTTCAAGTCTTTTGGAGAAAAATACTGTGAACTGAGAAATCATAACCTTTTCCATATTGTACAGAAGTATTTTTCTGCGAATAGAAGTTTCTTTCGCAATGCATTTAGAAATTAACACTCGCAAGAATACTCTCTTAGTACAAGTATATTTTAGGCACACACTAATTTCCCCCCACCTCGAAGTGCTTCAATTTCCTCATTGACAAACACGTTACCATTTTATATCTTAAAGGTCAGATCCACCTTTATTGTAACCAGGGGTGGACTGGCCATAATCAAGTACCGGCCCGATGGCCGCTGCGCCCTCCTCACATCAGTGCCTTTGCGCCCTCCTTAGCCGTCTTAGCCTCGGGAAGGCGCACAGTTTCCTCTCTGAACACATTTTTTTTTAAAAAAACAAAGGTACATAATTATTTTATAAATTCGCTAGCCTTTGGCCAGCTAGGGCTCCACCCCAGACCCCGGTATTTGCTCGGCCTGCGGCCTCGCTCTTTCTGTTTTCGGCGTGGGAATGGTATTAATGATATTAGATTTACCCCTAAATATATAGATTTGACTCTAATATTAGTCATTTTGGACGATTTTTACATGTCACCCTTACCAACCCCACGCTCCGCCCCAAATCCCAGTATTTGCTCTGCCTGCGGCCTCGTTCTTTCTGTTTTTGGCTTTGGGAATGTCATTATAATGATCTTAGGGACCCTGAAATTTATAGATTTGACTCTAATATCGGTCATTTTGGATGATTTTTATATATCAACCCTCCCACCCCCACTGCTCCGCCCCCAGATCCCGTCTTTACTCGGCCTACGGCCTTGCCCTTTCTGTTTTAGGCTTTGGTGGTACCATTAATGATCTCAGCGATTTCGAAATATATTTATTTCACTCTAATCTCGGTCATTTTGGATCGTTTTTATATGTCTCTCCCTCCCACTCCCGCCGTTAGAGACGCTAGTGGCGTTACATAAAAACAAGACTCCATTCAAGACTTACAGATGAACATCTGGAATCATTGTTCTTGATGAACTCAGAAAGAGACATTCTGACCAAAATAGACAACAATCTTATTATTGACAAAATGTGTGGAAAAAGCCAGGAGATGCGAAAGCTCCTTCAAGCATACAGCGGTGACTTTACTTTCATTTTCCAGTTTTGTTTTTAAATTTCTTTTTTCGGTAGGTAGGTATATAATTCTCAATTTACTTTTGTTAATTTGTAGTAAATGTTTCATGTATACTTTTTATTAACGATTTTAAAAATAGATGAAAAATAAGTTAATGTTATGATGAACATAGCTTTAAAAGGACAGAAGTATGAAAAATAGCATAAGCCCCAAACTTAACTCAAATATTCAGTTATAATTAGGCTGTTAACAAATGTAGCCGAAGAATTTAAACAACTGGTGTGATTTTTGTAGTCTCAGTTAAAGTGTGCAGATTTATATAGGCCTAATATACGAGGCCTTTGAACATAAGTACACAACGAAATGTTATTTCAAAAAAGTAAATGTATTTTCAGAAAGTACATACTTTACTCTATTTTTCGACATAGTTGTCAAGTTTGTTCAAACACTTATCATACCTCTCAACCAATTTCAAAATACCCTCTTCATAAAAACTTGCCGCCTGCTCCGATAACCAAGCGTTCACTGCCGTTTTCACATCGTCGTCATCATTGTAACGGTTGCCACTGAGATGTTGTTTGAGGTGGAGGAACAGATGGTAATCGCTCGGCGCAAGATCAGGACTGTAGGGTGGGTGGTTTAAAACTTCCCAGCCAAAACTGTCCAAAAAATCGCGGGTCTGACCTGCAGTGTGAGGTCTTGCATTGTCATGGAGAAGAACAATGCCCTTTGTCAGCATGCCGCGCCGTTTGTTTTGAATCGCTCTGCGTAGCTTTCACAGGGTTTGGCATTATGCTTGTGCATTGATAGTGGTTCCTCGTTGCATGAAGTCGACCAACAAAACACCATACCTATCCCAAAACACCGACGCCATGATTTTGCGCTGGGACAGAGTCTGTTTGGCCTTCACCTTTACAGGCGAGTGTGTGTGTCTCCATTCCATGCTCTGTTGCTTCGATTCGGGCGTGATATGCGAAACCCATTTTCGTCTCCAGCTACGATCTGACTCAAGAAGCTGTCACTTTCTTCGTGATAACGAGTCAAGAACTTCATGGCACACTCAAATCTTTGGTTTTTGTGGTCCTCTTTAGGAGTTTCAGGACCCAACGGAAACAATTTTGTAAAGCACTGATCTCGACACGTCAGAAAATTCGTTTGAGAGACCTGTTATTGTGCAGCGCCTGTTCTCACGAATCCTCGCTTCAACTGAAGCCACCAAATCGTCTGTAATCGAAGAAGGGTGACCGGAGCGGTCCTCATCATGGACGTTGACACGGCCATTTTTGAATTATCGAACCCACTTACGCACTTTGCTTGCATTCATAACAGTATCACCGTACACTTCGCAAATCTGTCGATGAATTTCTGCAGCAGACAGGTTTCTTGCTGACGAAAACCGTATCACTGAGCGAACCTCACACGCGGTGGGTGACTTGATAGTCTTAAACATTGTGAAAGCACAGAACACAACCGTACAGGTCAGCTACAGAGTTGAAACTGAGCACATTTGTTCCCGAAGCATGCCGGTACACGACGCACACGCTCGTTGCGGTATGCGCGCGAACTACTAGTGTCTACAACAAAACGGACCTTACTTAAAAAACACGCCTCGTATTTAGTACTCAAAGTCTCTTTGTTTGTTCATGAAAATATTGAATTTGTATAATTCTATCGTGATTAACTGCAATAGCTAGTTAATCTTTTGTTGTGTTTTGTGTACTAATTTTCCGGGGGAAGCCACCCGGCACTTTCTTTTATTAGGAGGGGGGTATTCCATACAAGTGAAAGCCTCAGATGGACTGCACCCTCCCAGAGTATGTGACCGCGCCCTTTTTACATAGCCAGTCCACCCCTGATTGTAACAGATGGTGTTTGACCGATTGACCGTAAAAATTCAAACTCCGATTAGTGACAATTTCAGTCTTCTTTTGTTACAAGTGTAAACTCTTTAGTCAGTACAAGGGAAGTGGACTATACTGTATGTGAAAGTTGATGAGATTTTGGTCAGCCAGAGCAAGTCACAGTGGATGAGAGTGGTTGATGGCGGGTGGTGGGTCAGAGTGGGTCACGACCGGTGGTGGTTCAGTGGGTCGTGAGTCAAGCTTTCATTGACCCACGCCAACTCTGTAAAGTGGAATCTCTGTAGATCATTACTGCATAATTTGGATTTCCATTTCTATAAGGTCGCCTCCAGTGTTTGTGTCTTAATTAGTATGGGAGCTGGACCTAAAAGCACAAAAATATTTTTAAAACACCTCGTATTTTCGGACTTTTGTGGTACCGTCCCTAGATTCTAAATGGGTGTCAATTACAGCGGGATCGATGTAGATCATCATTGCATAACTTCGATTTCGATTTCTATAAGGTCACTTCCGGTTTTTGTGTCTTAAATGGTATGGTAGCTGGACTTAAGACTACAAAATTATTTTTAAAACTCCTCGTGTTTTCGGACTTTTGTGGTACCGTCCCTAGATTCTAAATGGGTGTCAATTACAGCGGGATCGATGTAGATCATCATTGCATAACTTCGATTTCGATTTCTATAAGGTCACTTCCGGTTTTTGTGTCTTAAATGGTATGGTAGCTGGACTTAAGACTACAAAATTATTTTTTAAAACACCTCGTATTTTCGGTCTTTTGTAGTACCGTCCCTAGATTCTAGGTAGGTATAAATTATGGTAGGATTGATCTAGATCATTATTGCATAACTTGGATTTCGATTTCTATAAGGTCACTTCCGGTTTTTGTGCCTTAATTGGTATGGTAGCTGAACTTAAAAGTATAAAATTATTTTTTGGAAACACCTCGTATTCTCGGTCTTTTGTAGTACCGTCCCTAGATTCTAGGTGGGTATAAATTATGGTGGGATTGATATAGATCATTATTACAGAGCTTCGATTTCGATTTCTATAAGGTCACTTCCGGTTTTTGTGTCTTAAATGGTATGGTAGCTGGACTTAAGACTACAAAATTATTTTTTAAAACACCTCGTATTCTCGGCCTTTTGTAGTACCGTCCCTAGATTCTAAGTGGGTGTCAATTATAGAGGGATCGATGTAGATCATTACTGCATAAATTGGATTTCGATTTTTACAAGGTCACTTCCTTGTTTTTGTGTCTTAAATGGTATGGTAGCTGAACTTAAAAGTATAAAATTATTTTTTAAAACACCTCGTATTTTCGGTCTTTTGTAGTACCGTCCCTAGATTCTAGGTGGGTATAAATTATAGAGGGATCGATATAGATCATTACTGCATAACTTCGATCTGGATTTCTATAAGGTCACTTCCGGTTTTTGTGTCTTAAATGGTATGGTAGCTGGACTTAAAAAATTATTTTTTAAAACACCTCGTATTCTCGGTCTTTTGTAGTACCGTCCCTAGATTCTAAGTGGGTGTCAATTATAGAGGGATCGATGTAGATCATTACTGCATAAATTCGATTTCGATTTTTACAAGGTCACTTCCGGTTTTTGTGTCTTAAATGGTATGGTAGCTGAACTTAAAAGTATAAAATTATTTTTGAAAACACCTCGTATTTTCGGTCTTTTGTAGTACCGTCCCTAGATTCTAGGTGGGTATAAATTATAGAGGGATCGATATAGATCATTACTGCATAACTTCGATCTGGATTTCTATAAGGTCACTTCCGGTTTTTGTGTCTTAAATGGTATGGTAGCTGAACTTAAAAGTATAAAATTATTTTTTAACCACCTCGTATTTTCGGTCTTTTGTAGTACCGTCCCTAGATTCTAGGTGGGTATAAATTATAGAGGGATCGATATAGATCATTACTGCATAACTTCGATCTGGATTTCTATAAGGTCACTTCCGGTTTTTGTGTCTTAAATGGTATGGTAGCTGGACTTAAGACTACAAAATTATTTTTTAAAACACCTCGTATTCTCGGTCTTTTGTAGTACCGTCCCTAGATTCTAAGTGGGTGTCAATTATAGAGGGATCGATGTAGATCATTACTGCATAAATTGGATTTCGATTTTTACAAGGTCACTTCCGGTTTTTGTGTCTTAAATGGTATGGTAGCTGAACTTAAAAGTATAAAATTATTTTTGAAAACACCTCGTATTTTCGGTCTTTTGTAGTACCGTCCCTAGATTCTAGGTAGGTATAAATTATAGAGGGATCGATATAGATCATTACTGCATAACTTCGATCTGGATTTCTATAAGGTCACTTCCGGTTTTTGTGTCTTAAATGGTATGGTAGCTGGACTTAAGACAACAAAATTATTTTTTAAAACACCTCGTATTCTCGGTCTTTTGTAGTACCGTCCCTAGATTCTAAGTGGGTGTCAATTATAGAGGGATCGATGTAGATCATTACTGCATAAATTGGATTTCGATATTTACAAGGTCACTTCCGGTTTTTGTGTCTTAAATGGTGTGGTAGCTGAATTTAAAAGTATAAAATTATTTTTGAAAATACCTCGTATTTTCGGTCTTTTGTGGTACCGTCCCTAGATTCTAGGTGGGTATAAATTATAGAGGGATTGATATAGATCATTACTGCATAACTTCGATCTGGATTTGTATAAGGTCACTTCCGGTTTTTGTGTCTTAAATGGTATGGTAGCTGGACTTAAGACTACAAAATTATTTTTTAAAACACCTCGTATTCTCGGTCTTTTGTAGTACCGTCCCTAGATTCTAAGTGGGTGTCAATTATAGAGGGATCAATGTAGATCATTACTGCATAACTTGGAATTCGATTTTTACAAGGTCACTTCCGGTTTTTGTGTCTTAAATGGTATGGTAGCTGAACTTAAAAGTATAAAATTATTTTTTAAAACACCTCGTATTTTCGGTCTTTTGTAGTACCGTCCCTAGATTCTAGGTAGGTATAAATTATAGAGGGATCGATATAGATCATTACTGCATAACTTCGATCTGGATTTCTATAAGGTCACTTCCGGTTTTTGTGTCTTAAGTGGTATGGTAGCTGGACTTAAGACTACAAAATTATTTTTTAAAACACCTCGTATTCTCGGTCTTTTGTAGTACCGTCCCTAGATTCTAAGTGGGTGTCAATTATAGAGGGATCGATGTAGATCATTACTGCATAACTTGGATTTCGATTTTTACAAGGTCACTTCCGGTTTTTGTGTCTTAAATAGTATGGTAGCTGAACTTAAAAGTATAAAATTATTTTTGAAAACACCTCGTATTTTCGGTCTTTTGTAGTACCGTCCCTAGATTTTAAGCGGTTTTCAATTATATAAGAATCTAGGTAGATTCTTACTGTATTATTTAGATTTCGATTTGTATAAGGTCACTTCCGTTTCTTGGGTTTTAAATGGAGAAATCAGCTGAACCTTGGACCATATAATTACTTTGAAGAACACCTTGTATTTTTGGTCCTTCATGATGGCGTCCCCACATTCTAAGTGGGTTAATATTATAGTGTTATTTATGTAAATGAATAATGGATAATTATTGCTACAATTCATAAGCTGTCATTTCTGGTTTCGCTCTTGTTTTCAAAATTACTTTTTCATTGTGCTGTTTATTCTTCACCTTATATTTTGTCCATTGTTGTACATATCGCCGCTTAGTTGATACATTTATAATATTGAAGTAGCCTATCACATTTTTGTTTTTAATTGGTTTGTGCATATCGAATAATTAGTAGAACACTGTATGGTATTAAATTTCGTATGTTGCTGGCAACCCTGTTAACATTTTGTATTTAACGTAGCAGATGTCTGCTAGGGTAACCGGGGTAATTCTCCTTTTCCTGTAATAGCAGGCAACCCAAAAAGCTCGGCGGTTGGGTTGGTTGCAAATTCGAAAGACGTTGGACTAAATCTCAATTTTGTCACAAATATATCAGTGTGGCAAACTGCAAAGAAGAGAATAAAACAAATTGTTAAGAATGACAATTTTATTACTGTGACGGAGTTGGATGACATCAAAAGTTACAAAATGACTTTCTTAAGCCGTTCAAACAATATGAATGGCAAGAAACAGATATAAGAAGAAAGAATTTCTTTCTTCCCCCATCCCACCCAAAAAAAGAAACTCATAAAAAGAAAAAGTTATATAATATAAAGGTTTCATATAAAAGCCTAACAGCATAAAAACAAATAGATAAACGAAACGAAAAAGAGACAAACACAGAATAGGGGACACCAGTGGCGTAGCAGCCTTCCGGCCCTCCCATGCAAGATAAAGAAATGAGGCCCTAGTTGTAAACCCCACTTTTATAATAATAATAATAATAATAATAATAATAATAATAATAATAATAATAATAATAATTATTATTATTATTATTATTATTATTATTAAAAAGTCGTTTCCTTTTCAAAATCTCTGACTCTGAAATTATGAATGAATGAAGAGCATGAATGCATATAGCGATCATGTATGCACGTTTTGTCAATGAGTGGTCCCAAAGGCCAAAAGGGGTGGAAATCTCCAAGAGAGAGAAATAAAAAACTTTCTTATGGTAAATTCTAGTTCAAAGTTCGAAGCACTTGCTTTTGCACGTGATTTTTTGTTTCTTTTTTCAGGGAACAGAAAAGTTCTGGCGCCTAAGAAATTATACCATATAATATTGCAAATTTGCAAGTGGATATATTTACATTGCAATTTGTGGTAATAAAGATATTATGATTAGAAAACAATATTGTAAAAAGTAAGTTTAATTTAATCATCCATCGCTAGTCCTAGGGGCCCCTTATACCTCGCCGACCCCGAATATCGATATCGAAAATTTAGAATGATATATTCATGTCCATATATTCGCGATATCGAATGTTGATATATGATAATAAAGATATCGACGATAGCGATGTATCGACATATCACAGGCCCAGGTCCGAGAAGTGATGCTTGAAATATACTTCAACCAACAATCAAATTCTAAATAAATTATCCATTTCCGTATTCAATGTTGAGGGGGAAGGGTGTGAACTCGAATAGAAATTTTAAGAAAAACAAATGTTAAGATAAAAGTAGGTTTTCCGTCTCCCCTTAAATATAGAAATTAACAGAAAACTATTACTGTAATTTACCTTTTACTTCTATTTCTGATTGTTATAAAAAATCAGCGACAGTACAATACTTTACATAGTATATCAATACACTCTATAACTTTTCACAACCAAGCAAGCTGGAAGATAAATTTCCTGTGATATTAAAGTGGAATATTCTACAAAATAGTCATAATTCTTTGGCCATATTTCTATCAGTACTTTGGTACGGACTAAGAGCTACAAGACTAACAGAACTAGAAATTAGAGATTTCATTCCTTTTTTCTCTCAGACTAAAAGAATTCTGCATTTTCCTGAGATTTTCATTCTCTTAATATAGGTCCCCTTTCCTGGGCTAATTCTGGCTACTGCGGTTTCGAGGTAATCGGTAAACGAAAGAGCAAAGTTGGTCGACTTTCAACTCTCGACAGTTTGTGAGAAGATATTTCATAGTTCATGTTGTTATTTCTTCGTTACAGAAACACTTCTAGTTGACTCTATTCATGGTGAATTGCTGAACTTATAAACATTTACAATTATTGAAAAATTAATAATTATTTTTAAACATATAAAGTCGTTACAGTTCAGTAGAATGCAGTAGTAGAATGCAGAAGTGAAAGAAAATATTGTTTATTTGTTGAGATGTGGAAACTGAATGGGAATAATAAGTGTTTCCCATTCTCTTGTCCAGAGGCGGTTCTAGGATGGACTTGTGGGGGCTCAGTGGCTGGTAATACTCCTACTTAGAGCTACTTTTAAGAGCTCCAAACTCTGGAATGGGTTTTATTTATATATAAAATAGGAAATAATCTCTCTCTGGGAAGCAAATGCCATGATCGCGCCCTGGATCTGCCCCCGCTCTTGTGTAGCGGGCTTTGAAGATATTTAGCTCGTGTATGCTCCTGACGATGCTGATCAGGGATTGCCACATCTGGATAAATTTTATACTGAAGTCGAATAGAAACTTATCCAGATTTGCAATATCCGGTTGACGGATAACAAAACGGATGACGGATAACGGATAATATCAGGATAACGATGACGGATAATATCCGGATAACGAATGACGGATAAGATCTGGATAACGGATGATATCCAGATGATGGGTAATATCCGGATGTCGGATAATATCCGGATAATTTATAAAATTAAGATAATATCTGGATAATAGAACATTCGGATAACTGATTACATCCGGATGACGAATAAAGGATAATATCCGGATAACGTATATGGTTTGAAAAAGACAATATTGGAGAGGGACATATCAGTCCTTTCTGCTCATGCAGTTATTAAAAGACGATCATCGGGCAGTGGGCTTTACCTTTGAAAGATATTGCTTCTTAAAATATTTCCAAATAACTTACAATTTTATTGTTCTTGTTGTGGAGCTCAATGGTAAACCGCGTACTCTGGTGCGTGTGGTCTTTATTGTTTCGATCCCCGGCGAAGTAAGTTTGCGGTGGACAAGATCGTATCCGTATGTTTTCTCAGGGTACTCCCGCTTTTTGCCACTTTTCATTCCACAAGTCCCTCTATTATCACTGACTTACTTTATTCATTGAGCACGGTGGCACAGTGGTAAAGCGCGTCCACTTGTGCGTGGAGTCCTTATTGTTTCGATACCTGGCCAAGTAAGTTTGTGGTGGACAAGACCGTATTAGTAGGTTTTCTCAGGGTACTCCTGATTCTTTCCACATTTCATTCCAATATTTTTTCTATTATCATTGACTTGCTTTAATCATTGAGCACAGTGGCCCAGTGTTAGAGCGTTTCATCTGGTGAGCCAATAAAGTTTTTGGTGGACAAGATCGCATACGTGGGTTTTCTCAGTGTACTCCCGCTTCTTCCCACTTTTCATTCCACGAATTCATCTCTAATCATCGAATTACTTTAATGATTGGACGCGGTGGCTCAGTGGTAGAGAGCTTCATCTGGTTTGCCCAGTAAGTTTGTAATGGACAAGACCGTAATAGTGGGTTTTGTCAGGGTACTCCTGCTTCTTCCAACTTTTCATTCCACCAATTCCTCTATTATCATTGACTTACCTTAATCATTGGGCACCGTAGAATAGTGGCAGAGCGCTTCCTCTGGTGCGTGGGGTCCTTAATGTTTCGGTCCCCGTTCTGATAAGTTTGTATTGGACAAGATCGTATCCGTGGGTTTATTTGGGCTATTGCCGCTTCCTCCCACATTTCTTTCCACCAATTCTTCTATTATCGTTGATTTGCTTCAATCATTGGACGCAGTGGCTCAGTAGTAGAGCGCTTCCACTGGTGGGTCAAGTAAGTGTGTGGTGGACAAGATCGTATTCGTGGGTTTTCTTAGGGTATCCCCGCTTCTTCCCAGTTTTTATTCCACCAATTCCTCCTTTATCATTGGCTTTATTTAATCATTGGGCACGATGGCTCAATGGTAGAACGCTTCGTCTGGTGCATGGGGTCCTTACTGTTTCGATCCCCTGCCTGATAAATTTGTGGTGGACAAGATCGTATCCGTGGGTTCTGTCAGGGTACTCCCGCTACCTCCCACATTTCGGGGGCGCGGTGGCTCAGTTGTAGAGCGTTCACCTCTGGTGCTTGGGGTCCCGGGTTCGATCCCATCTCCCGCCAAGTGAACTTTGTGGTGGACTAACACCGTGCTCGTGGGTTTTCTCGGGGTTCTCCCGTTTCCTCCCACTTTCTTCATTCCACTATTTCACTCATCTCTCATCATCACCGTCTCCTTTAGCCTAACCGGCATAACCGTGGGACGTAAAACTCAAAGATATCATTTTCATTTTTTCCTCCCACATTTCATTCCACTAATTCTTGTTTTATCATTGACTGACCTTAATCATTAGGCACAGTAGCTCAGTGGTAGAGCGGTTCCTCTGGTGGGCCAACTACGTTTGTAGTTGACAAGATCGTATCCGTGGGTTCTGTCTGGGTACTCCCGCTCCCTCCCACATTTCATTCCACTAATTCTTCTTTTATCATTGACTTACTTTAATCATTGATCGCAGTAGCTCAGTGGTAGAGCGCTTCCTCTGGTGGGCCAACTACGTTTGTAGTTGACAAGATCGTATCCATGGGTTTTCTCAGGGTACTCCCGCTTCCTCTCGCATTTCATTCCACCAATTCTTCTTTTATCATTGACTTACTTTAATCATTGGGCGCTGTGTCTCAGTGGTAGAGCGCTTCATCTGGTGGACCAACTACGTTTGTGGTGGACAAGATCGTATATGTGGGTTTTCTCACTGTACTCCCGGTTCTTCTTACTTTTCATTCCACCAATTCCTCCATTATCATTCACTTGCCTCACTCATTGGGCACCGTGCCTCAGTAGTAGAACGCTTCATCTGGTGGGTGGGGTCCTTACGTTTTCGATCCCCAGCCTAGTAAGTTTGAGTTGGACAATATCGTATCCGTTTGTTTTTTCAGGGTACACCCGTTTCCTCCCACATTTCATTCCACCAATTCTTCTATTATCATTGACTTATCTTAATCATTGGGCGC
The DNA here is from genome assembly GCF_964235325.1 of Thermobia domestica. NCBI lineage: Eukaryota > Metazoa > Arthropoda > Insecta > Zygentoma > Lepismatidae > Thermobia > Thermobia domestica. The sequence continues at coordinate 123,969,646 of NC_137470.1, forward strand.
GGTGTCTCAATGGTAGAGAGCTTCCTCTGGTGGGCCAACAACGTTTGTTGTGAACCAGATCGTATCCGTGGGTTTTTTCAGAGTACTCCCGCTTCTTCCCACTCTTCATTCCACCAATTCTTTTATTATTATTGATTTTCTTCAACCACTGGGCGCAGTAGCTCAATGGGAAAGCGTTTCCTCTGGTGAGCCAAGTAAATTTGTGGTGGACCAGATCGTATCCATTGGCTTCGTCAGGGTACTCCCGCTTCTTCCCACTCTTCATTCCACCAAGTCTTCTATTATCATTGACTTTGTTCAATCATTGGGCGCAGTGACTCACTGGTAGAGCGCTTCCTCTGGTGGGCCAACTACGTTTATATTGGGGAAGATCGTATTCTTGGGTTTAGCCAGATTACTTACGCTTCCTCCCACATTTATTCCACCAATTCTTCTATTATCATTTACTTGCATCAATCATTGGGCGTAGTGTCTCAGTGGTTAGAGCCTTTTCTGTGGTGGGCCAAGTAAGTTTGTGGTGGAAAAGATCTTTGCCGTGGGTTTTCTCAGTGTACTCCCGCTTCTTCCCGCTTTTCATTCCACCAATTCCTCTATAACCTTTGACTTACTTTGATCATTGGACGCGGTGGCTAAGTGGTAGAGCGCTTCCTCTGGTGGACCAAGTAAGTTTGTAGTAGAGAAGATCGTATTGATGGGTTTTCTCAGGTACACCCGCTTCTTCCAACTTTTTATTCCACCGATTCCTCCATTATTATTGACTTCCTTCAATCATTGCTCGCAGTGGCTCAGTGGTTGAGCGCTTCCTCTGGTGGGCAAGGTAAGTTTGTGGTGGACAAGATCGTATACGTGGGTTTTGTCAGGGTACTCCCGCTTCCTCCCACATTTCATTTCACCAATACCACCACTATCATTGACTTACGTTAATTATTGGGCGCGGTGGCTCAGTGGTAGAGCGCTTCCTTTGATGGGCCAAGTAAATTTGTCTCCTGCTTCTTCCCACTTTTCATTCCACCAATTCCTCTATTATCATTTGTGGTAGAGCGCTTCCTCTGGTGCGTGGGGTCTTTATTGTTTCGATCCCCGGTCAAGTAAGTTTATTGTGGACAAGATCGTATTAGTTGTTTTTCTCAGGGTACTCCGGCTTCCTCCCACATTTCATTCAACTAATTCTTCTATCATCATTGACTTCCTTTAACCATTGGAGAGGTCTTGGTCTCTTGAGCATTGCAGTGAAGTCAGAAATCAGATTTGGTCCCAAGCATTTGGGTTGTGATGTAAACCTTTGCTGTGGTTCAATTTCAGTATTTTATTACGCGAGATAGAACCTTCTATACAGCTATAAATATTGTTCTATCCTGCGCAACCAGGTATTGATATTGAGCCAATTCGGAACCGCTTTTCTGGCGCTTTGAAGTCAGGAACCGATTTCGGACATTACGCTGTCCTCATACGACTAGGATATTTCCAATATTACCATCCGCGTCCAACAACCTCATGTTTAAAAGGGAAATAGAAGGAACCCGTGTCTAAAACTTCCGGACCTAGTTTCTTGAGGTTCAAGGTAGGGATCGATTTCTAACATCACAATTGTGCTCAACGGATCGAAACCTTTCAAATGGCGCCAACGCCTTCCAACAACTTCGTATTTAATAGGTGAATAGAAGGGACCCGAGACCATAATGTCGGGACCCCATTCCTTGAGCTTCGTGGCCTTAGCCAGACTTCTGACATTACTACCGTACACAGGGGACCCGGACCTATCCAACGCTACCACTCGCTTTCAGCAACTCCATGTGTAACATGGTTGTCCTGACGTAGGAGAATCGACTCCAAGCTTTTTACATAATTATTCTCCAAATGGATTTGTGCACGAGGTAGTTTGGCAAGTTTAGCAGCAGGTCTTGAGAGAGGCTCTTATTTGTTAAAGAATACATAACGATCGCCTTTGGCTGTTGCAATGGTCTGTCCAAGTGGCTTGGTAAAAATAAATATAAAAAACAGCGTAGCAAAACAAGAAAAGGTGTTTCTATATATGTTAAAAATAAAAGGACACAAAGGAAAAGTCAAAGTTTGGTGAGTGTCGGGGGACGCCGTATTCTACTTCGCCCCGGGCAACGAAATTTCTAGCTACAGCTCTGAGCTCCAACACTTATCAGTCTTTCAGAGTCTCATCCCTTACCTACAACAACGTAGTTTGATTAACATGTTATACAAAACTTTTCGAAAGAACCTGTGAGTGTGACTTATTGAGAGCTATGCAATATGTTGACAGGGTGCTAGTCTTCAGTTTAGGAACGAAGGTGCCCTTAGGCGAAATATCACATTGCTCTCTACTTTTGTCTGTGCCTTGTAAATCGTAACATTGTGTTTAAAGGCAAACAGAAACAACCTCAGTTGTTTAGTAGTTCTTTGTAGAACAACTGATAAGGCGTTTGTGTCTTTTACACAAATACTTTTGGCCAGATTGCTGTTTGAAGCCTTTTTGCATTATGCACTATAATACATAATATCCAGATTCAGAGAAGTATACAGAAATTTTAAAGAAGGGTGAAAATATCTTTATTATTCAGTTGTTTTATTATTATTATTATTATTATTATTATTATTATTATTATTATTATTATTATTATTATTATTATTATTTTCTTGAGTACAGAGATACAAAGAACAAGAACTCCGTCATCATTAACATGGAAGCGAAAATGACTTCGAATTGGAAATAATAGATCAATGCTTTTAATTTCGGGGAGAGGCTATAGGGCAGGGACGGATCCAGGGAGCGATCGGGGCAATTGCCCCCCTCCCACGGAAGTGAAAGCTTTCTTATTTTATATATAAATAAAACCCATCCGAGAATTTGAAGCTCTTAAAACTAGCAAAGTAGCAATATTACAATCCACGCCCCCCAGAAGTCCGTTCTGTATCCGCCCCTGCTACAGGGGTACTTTAGGGTTCACTGCTTTTCCTTACAATCCACGCTCATTGTTGGATAAGTATTATATTTTATTATATTATTTGTCAAATTGAGCGAAATAGTTTCATCACAGCGGCAAATTCAACAATTAGGTTTAGGAAAAACAACGCATTGGTTCAAACACACACAGTAAGAGAGAGTCCATTTGTTCGGGATGTTTTTTGAGGTTCGGGATGCGCCTTTTCTTCAAGAAACTTTTTTTTTATTATTACACGCTCAGAAACAAGGATAATGACCCGAAACCTGAGAAGATCTGGAGAATGACCCAGTAACAATAAACTGACAAAGGGAAGGAAAGACAAAAGTGGAAAACTATTGTAATCCAAAGTCGAGGCATTTTTTCTTGCAATAACCGACCGTTCTAGTCGGGGAAGTTTCTTGAAATAATAGTAATATATTTTTAACTTGCTCCTTATTTTAGCTTACGTAGTAATTTAAGACACAAAGATGTATCGCAATTTGCAATACATTTTTAAATTTGCATTGCATTTCCATGTTTGCACCACATTGCATTCCCATTTGCACTGCAAACTACGATGCGATACTCCATTAAAAAATGCAAGGAGATTCCTGACCAGTTGTTTTTTCAGAAAAAATTTTCCGGGTGGGGGGCACTGCTGGTAGTATTCTATTTATTATTGTATTATAGACGTATTATTTTGGTCTCCTCCGGGGTGCACTCTCAGAGCTCCGGGGGTGGCAGTGCCCCCAAAAACATATCTGGAAGAAATACTGTTCCTGACACCAAGATAAGACAAAAGGTAACAACGAAACTGGGTGCACAAATGCTTAATTTCGGAGTTATAAGCTGCCAAAAACATGAAGAAATGAACGTTAAAGGTTCATAGCTCCAAAACTAGGGGACCTACCGTAGTAGAGTCAAGACTTTATTTAGGAACTATTACGTGCGCTATCCAAATATCCATGTTTCAGAATTCTGCCATACTTCTGCAACAATTTTTATACAGGTATTTGCTGAGTACTTCAAATTATAATCACATAGCCAAAGTTCCTCTCTAAAAATTGTCGCGTGTGTACTTTAGATTCTGAAACATTGTATTTTTGGATAGCGCACATATTAGTTTCTAAGTGAAGTCTTAACCCGACTACGATAGGTAGGGATGCGTACGAGACAAGATTTGAGGCTGTCTCGTCTCGAAAATGTGCTGTGAAAGTGTTGTATCGACTTGAAAAATGTATTCTTTTCTATTGGAAGAGCTGTGTCTCGACTCGAAGTTTGTCAGGAAAATTCTGTCTCGACTCGTCTCGTGCGCATCCCTAACGATAGGTCCCATAGTTTTATAGCTATGGACCCTTAAAGCTGCGGATCCAGGATATGATCAAGGGATCGACTTAATCACAGTTTGCCGCTTTATCCAGTGTATACCTGAGTGTAAAGAGGTCCGTAGCTCCCCTTGGACCCGCACCTGTATAATATATATATATATATATATATATACATATATATATATATATATATAACTGTTTCTGAGTGATTAGTTTCTTCAAAATTATTTTTAAAAATATGTGAAGAGGTTTGAGACATTCGAGTCGAATCTAAGATTTTTACGAGCAGTCTCGATTCGACTCGAATTTTACAAATTGTGTCTCGACTCGTGCGCATCCCTACTTCTCGGTTCGGTTTGATATTGAATAAGGTGTGAGCCAAGCCGCACAAGTCGTTGACAACCGTACACCCAGGCAGAACAGTTTTAACACATTGAGCGCCGAAGGAAGGTCTGCTGGTTCACCCTTTTGGGCCAAAATGTCTTTGGGAAGGTTACACGATCAGGCCGTGTGTATCTGGATTAATACACATTGGTTTTCCTTCCGGGGCTTTGTGTATCATTTTTGATGCACAGTGAAGACTTTTTTCTGGCCCCTTGTTCGTGAACACATACACACCTAGGTTTGTATAGCGAGTTGCTTCCAACTACTACACCCCATGAGAGTTTGCGCGCACTCTTGTGTTCAGCCTATATGGTATATTTTTTAAAAATACAAGTGATGAAAATCATTGTATTTATACCTTTACTTTTTTATATATGTATTATTCAGAAAACCAAATACAATAGTTTACTTTTAGTGTCAGTTCTAAAAATCTATAATATCAACTATTTTTATATTATGTGATAAAATTACAATTTCCACTTTTTCAGATTGTGATGGATTCCCATCGAATGTAATGGAATCGAATTCAAATCAGTTCGAGTTTCATTCTCTTCAAACATAAGCGTCAGCTGTAAAAGAACTTTCTGAGTGTAAATATGAATATTCAAAATCTACTTTCTTTCATCATTATTTGTTCTGTTATTTTAACTTTCCCACATTGTCTTTATCTTAAATTGATAAACTTACACTTAGCACAAAAATCTTGAGCACTTTAGGGTTCTTAGTGGCTAGAATTGAAACACTCCTTGCACAAAAACAGATTATTTTCACATGTACAACAAATTGTTGATACTTGGGTCGCATACGTTCTCTTGCCTTGCGTTGTCGATCCTTTTGTGCCATGTGTCTTATAACAAGAAACACACCTTTCTCTAATCTTTTTCGATGGGTTTCCTACATCATATTTGTCAATCAGGTTATGCTGTCTTCTTGTGGAACGATGGGTGATCACCGATTCAGTCAAACCTAACATGCTCTCCAGAACTGACTCATGAAATTCTTTAATCGATTGATCAGTGTTTTTTGTGTTTTCATTGTACAAACAGTATGCTTTAACGAGACTTGCTCCAAAAATAATTTCTAATACAGCCTTTCTATACCATTTTGTGCAGCGCCTCAAAGCTGTTCCGTAAGTTGCCATCTGATCACTGATATCGATTGATGACTTCCGTTCGTTATAATCCACTACACACTTTGGCTTCTGAAGTTCTTTACCTCTAGAAGTTTTGGTCACGTGATAATTTGTATAGCGTACTGTCGAACACATCAAAACATCTCTATTGTGATTCCACTTCAACACTGTCATTCCATCTGCAGACTCTTTTCCAACTGTTTCTCCCTGTTTCAATTTCGCATCAAAAACTTGTTTCGGGATATGTTTTCTGTTTGACCAGAAAGTTCCAATCAAATGAGTTTTAGATTGGAAAAGACGATAAGCGAGTGGGATGGATGTAAGTCCTACGAATTTATGCATCTCCGTTATATATGTAGCTGTCCAATCACGTATCCTTTCGTTAGGAAAAACATCGTCAATCTTTTGGATTTTTTTGCATTGCATACAAATTAGTTTGATCAACCATAATCTTGAGTATTTCAGGATCGATGGACAACTAGTAGTAATCTATCGGATCAGCAAGAGCCAAAATACCAAAATACCACTAAGTGGTAGGGTCAATATCACTTTTTCCAGTAAATATAAAAACAGGGTGATTATCACTTGGGTCACTCCACGAAATGTTTTCCAAAATTCTCTCTAACAGATTCGAATCCGGTACACTGTCTTCTTGTGAAGATGGTGGATTATCAGGTACATTTACTCCTTGCGACACTGACATAGTACTTTCATTAGTCGGATCTGTATTGGTTTTAATTGCGTAACTAAATGCTATGTCGGAAATTGCCATACCCTCACCAGCCGCGTCAAAGGAACTGTTTGAACCATCAGCTGCTTCAAGAAGCCACTCCGGATCGAGATCAGAGTCCACTAACATATCAGAACTTTCATCTTCTGAACTGTTCACATCTAGATCTTCAGCGTCAGAGTCCATCAAAATGGACTCAATTTCTCAGACACATATTGTTTTTCTAGATGTTATGAATCGAGGACACTATACTGTAGATCTATTGAAAGAAACAAATGACACGAGCGACAAAAAATTGATAAAAGTTTACGTCAAAACAAGAACTTGAATGAAATATAGTTCTTTTGGGCCTCGTGTATAATTTCTGATACACGCTTTAAAATGTATCAACAATTGAAAACTATTAAGTTTTGAAGAGAAAAAAATATCAATGAGCACAACAATGCATGATCTTTCTCAAGGTCAACTTGGCACGGAAGGGTATACCACGTGATTTTCCTGTGGCCAGACAATGATTTTGACTGTGTATTTAAACTGATACAAATGGCCCAGGAAGGAAAACTGGTGTGTATACTTTTTGATACACACGGCGCTCTTGCCTGGCACGCTATAACTTTTAACAAATTTTGGCCCAAGCACGAATACTTGCTCCTCCGGAACTCAAACCCAGAAACTCGTGAACGATGTCCTTGTGTCCTAGATTTCACGACTACCGAAATGGGCAGCAACTAGTTTTTAATATTCAGACGTAAACCGCCTATCTTTCAAGTTTAATTACAAAATTTAATAATAATAATAATAATAATAATAATAATAATAATAATAATAATAATAATAATAATAAGTTGTAGTGGAAGTAGCAACATTGATAATAATTATATCGTTTATGTAGAATAAGTGAAAAGGGAACTTGAAACTACACACAAGATTTGGCTCGTTTTGGCTCGACTCGACTCGAAACTCGATCCAAATTCAAGTCGAGTTTCGAGTCGAGTTGGAAGAAATTTTTCGAGTCGAGCTAAGAGATGTCTGTTTCGAGTCGAATCGAGTTTCAAAAAAAACTCGCTCGAATTCGCTCGTGCCCACCCCTAACCACTGCCCCTGAGTGCAGTAGTAATGTCACAAATCAGGCCTAGGCCACGAAGCTCAAGGAATGGGGTCCTGACGTTATGGGCTCGAGTCCCTTCTATTCACCTATTAAACATGAAGTTGTTGGACGGCGTTGGCGACATTTGAAAGGTTTTGACCCGTTGAGCACAATTTTGATATCAGAAATCGATCCCTAGCCTTGAAACTCAAGAAACTAGGTCCGGAAGTCTTAGACACGAGTCCTTTCTACTCCCCTTTTAAACATGGGGTTGTTGGACGCGGATGGTGACATGGGAAAGATCCTAGTCGTTTGAGGACAGCGTAATGTCCGAAATCGGTTCCTGGCCTCAAAGCGCCAGAAATGAGATTCCGAATTGGCTCAATATCAATACCTGGTTGCGCAAGATAGAACAACATTTATAGCTGTATGGAAGGTTTTATCTCGCGTAATAAAATGCTGAGATTGAACCACAGCAAAGGTTTACATCACAACCCAAATGCTTGGGACCGAATCTGATTTCTGACACCACTGCAATGCTCAAGAGACCAAGACCTCTCCAATGATTAAAGCAAGTCAATGATGATAGAAGAATTGGCTGAATGAAATGTGGGAGGAAGCGGGAGTACCCTGGGAAAACCCACGAACACGACCTTGTCCACCACAAACTTAGTAGGCCAACAATCGAAACAATAAGTACCGCATTCACCAGAGAAAGGACTCTACCACTGAGCTACCGCGCCCAACGATTAAAGCGTTCATGATAATACAGAAATTTGTGGAATAAAAAGTGGGAAAAAGCGGGAGTACCCTGAGAAAAACCACGAATACGATCTTGTCCACAACAGACTTACTTGACCGGGGATCCAAACAATAAAGACTCCACGCACCAGAGGAAGCGCTCTACCACTGAGCCATCGCTCCCAATGATTAAAGCAAGCAACCAATAATAGAGAAATTGGTGGAATGAAAAGTGGGTAGAAGCTGGAGTACCCTGAGAAAAACCACGAATACGATCTTGTTCACAACAAACTTACTTGACCGGGCATCGAAACATTAAGGACCCCACGCACCAGAGGAAGCACTCTACCACTTAGCCACCGCGCCCAGTGATTAAAGTAAGTAAATGATAATAGAGGAATTGGTGGAATGAAAAGTGGGAAGAAGCACGAGAACTCTGAGAAAACCCACGGATACGATCTTGTCCACTTCAAACTTACTTGGTCCACCAGAGAAAGCGCTCTACCAATGAGCCACGGCACCCAATGATTAAAGTAAGTCAATGATAATAGAGGAATTGGTGGAATGAAAAGTAGCAAGAAGCGGGAGTAACCTGAGAAAACCCACGGATACGATCTTGTCCACCACAAACTTCTTAGACGCGGATCGAAACAATAAGGACCCCACGCACCAGATGAAGCGTTCTACCACTGAGCCACCATGCCAAATGATTTAAGCAAGTCAATGATATTAGAGGAATTGGTTTAATGAAAATTGGGAAGATGCGGGAGAACCCTGAGAAAACCCATGGATACGATCTTGTCCACCACAAACTTACTTGGCCCACCAGAGGAAGCGCTCTACCACTGAGCCACTGCGCCCAATGATTCAAGCAAGTCAATGGTAATAGAAGAATTGCTGGAATGAAATGTGGGAGGAAGCGGGAGTACCCTGACAAAACCCTCGGATACGATCTTGTCCACCACAAACTTACTTGGCCAAGCAGAGGAAGCGCTCTGTCACTGAGCCACTGCGCCCAATGATTGAAGGAAATCAATAAGAATAGAAGATTTGGTGGTATGAAATGTGGGACGAAGCGGGAGTAACCTGAGAAAACACACGGATACGATTTTGTACATCACAAACTTATTTGGCCTACCAGAGGAAACGCTATACTACTGAGCCACTGCGCCCAATGATTGAAGAGAGTCAATGATAATTGAATAGATGGAATAAAATGCGGGAGGAAGCGGGAGTACCTTGAGGAAACCCACGAATACTATCTTGCCCACCACAAAACGTACTTGGCCCACCGGAGGAAGTACTCTACCACAGAGCCACCCTGCCCAATGATTAAGGTAGGTCAATGATAATCCAGGAATTGGTGGAATGAAGAGTGGGAAGAATCGGGAGTACCATGAGAAACCAACGGATACGATCTTGTTCATTACAAATTTACATGGTACACCACACGAAGCGGTCTACCACTGAGCCACAGCTTCCAATGATTAAAGTAAGTCAATGATAATAGAGGAATTGGTGGAATGAAATGTAGGAGGAAGCAAGAGTACCCTGACAAAACCCACGGATACAATCTTGTAAACCACAAACTTACTTGGACCACCAGAGGAAGCGCTCTGCCACTGAGCCACCCCCCAATGATTAAACCAAGTTAATGATAATAGAGGAATTGGTGGAATGAAAATTGGGAAGAAACGGGAGTAGCCTGAGTAAACCCACGGATACGATCCTGTCCACTACAAACTTACTTGGCCCACCAGTTGAAGCACTCTACCACTGAGCCACTTCGCTCAGTGATTCAACCAAGTCAATCATAATAGAAGAATTGGTGGAATGAAATGTGGGAGGAAGCGGGAGTAGTATGACAAAACCCATCGATAAGATCTTGTTCACCACAAATTAACAAGCCCGGGGATCGAAGCAATAAGGTCACCACGCGCCGAAGTAAGCGGTCTACCATTGAGCCACCGCGCCCAACAAGAACAAGAAAATTGGAAGTTACTAGGAAACATTTTAAGAAGCAATATCTTTCAATGGTAAAGACCACTGCCTGATAATCGTCTTTTAATAACTCAATGAGGAGAAAAGACTGATAAGTCCCTCTCCTATATTGTCTTTTTCAAACCACATACGTTATCCGGATATTATCCTTTAATCGTCATCCGGATGTAATCAGTTATCTGAATGTTCTATTTCCAGATATTATTCGTTATCTTAATTTTATAAATTATCCGCATAAATCCATTATCCGGATATTATCCGTCATCTGGATATCATCCGTTATCCGAATATCATCCGTTATCCGGATATTATATTTTATCCATCATGCGGATAGTATCCGTTATCTGGATATTATCCGTCATTCGTTATCCGGATATTATCCGTCATTCGTTATCCGGATATTATCTGTTATCCGTCATCCGTTTTGTTATCTGTCAATCGGATATTGCAAATCCGGATAAGTTTCTATCCTATATCAGTATAAAAAAATATCAGGATGTGGCCATCCCTAATCAGCATCGTCAGGAGGATTCACGAGCTAAATATCTTCAAAGTCCGCTACACAAGAGCGGGGGCAGATCAAGGGCGCGATCATGGCATTTGCTCCCCAGAGAGAGATTATTTCCTATTTTATATATAAATAAAACCCATTCCAGAGTTTGGAGCTCTTAAAAGTAGCTCTAAGTAGGAGTATTACCAGGCACTGAGCCCCCAGAAGTCCATCGTAGAACCGCCTCTGGACAAGAGAATGGGAAACGATTATTATTCACATTTAGTTTGCACATCTCAACAAATAAACAATATTTTCTTTCACTTCTGCATTCTACTACTGCATTCTACTGAACTGTAACGACTTTATATGTTTATAATAATTATTAATTTTTCAATAATTGTAAATGTTTATAAGTTCAGTAATACACCATGAATAGAGTCAACTAGAAGTGTTTCTGTAACGAAGAAATAACAACATGAACTGTGAAATATCTTCTCACAAACTGTCGAGAGTTGAGAGTCGACCAACTTTGCTCTTTCGTTTACCGATTACCTCGAAACCGCGGTAGCCAGAATTAGCCCAGGAAAGGGGACCTATATTAAGAGAATGAAAATCTCAGGAAAATGCAGAATTCTTTTAGTCTGAGAGAAAAAAGGAATGAAATCTCTAATTTCTAGTTCTGTTAGTCTTGTAGCTCTTAGTCCGTACCAAAGTACTGATAGAAATATGGCCAAAGAATTATGACTATTTTGTAGAATATTCCACTTTAATATCACAGGAAATTCATCTTCCGGCTTGCTTGGTTGTGAAAAGTTATAGAGTGTATTGATATACTATGTAAAGTATTGTACTGTCGCTGATTTTTGATAACAATCAGAAACAGAAGTAAAAGGTAAATTACAGTAATATTTTTCTGTTAATTTTCATATTCAAGGGGAGACGGAAAACCTACTTTTATCTTAACATTTGTTTTTCTTAAAATTTCTATTCGGGTTCACACCCTTCCCCCTCAACATTGAATACGGAAATGGATAACTTATTTAGAATTTGATTGTTGATTCCAGTATATTTCAAGCATCACTTCTCGGACCTGGGCCTGTGACATGTCGATACATAGCTATCTTCGATATCTTTATTATCATATATCAACATTCGATATCGCGAATATATGGACATGAATATATCATTCTAAATTTTCGATATCGATATCCTGGGGCGACGATGTATAATCGGCCCCTAAGACTTGCGATGGATGAAGAAATTAAACTTACTTTTACAATATTATTTTCTAATCATAATATCTTTATTACCACAAATTGCAATGTAAATACATCCACTTGCAAATTTGCAATATTATATGGTATAATTTCTTAGGCGCTAGAACTTTTCTGTTCCCTGAAAAAGAAACAAAAATTCACGTGCAAAAGCAAGTGCTTCGAACTTTGAACTAGAATTTACCATAAGAAAGTTTTTTATTTCTCTTTCTTGGAGATTTCGACCCTTTTTTGCCTTTGGGACCGCTCATTGACGAAACGCGCACACATGATCGCTATGTTCATTCATACTCTTAGGCAGAGTCAGAGATTTTGAAAAGGAAACGACTTTTTAATAATAATAATAATAATAATAATAATAATAATAATAATTATTATTATTATTATTATAAAATGGGGTTTAAAACTAGGGTCTCATTTCTTTATCTTGCATGGGAGGGCCGCAAGTCTGCTACGCCGGTGGTGTCTCCTATTCTGTTTTTGTCTCTTTTTCGTTTCGTTCATCTATTTGTTTTTGTGCTGTTAGGCTTTTATATGAAACCTTTATATTATATAACTTTTTCTTTTTATGAGTTTCTTTTTTGGGTGGGATGGGGGAAGAGAGAAATGCTTTCTTCTTATATCCGTTTCTTGCCATTCATCTTGTTTGAAATGCTTAAGTAAGTCTTTTTGTAACTTTTGATGTCATCCAACTCCGTCACAATAATAAAACTGTCATTCTTAACAATTTGTTTTATTCTCTTCTTTACAGTTTACCACACTGATATATTTGTGACAAAATTGAGGTTTAGTCCAACGCCTTTCGAATTTGCAACCAACCTAACCGCCGAACTTTTTGGGTTGCCTGCTATTGCGGGAAAAGGAGAATTGCAATTGGTAATGCACTTTTGGAGTCGTGTATACATATTTTTATGTTTTAGTTGCATGTGTGATCTGTCCCATATTACCACCTCTTTCTGCAGGATGTACATTTTCAAGCATGTTTATTTTTTTAAATACTAATGGTATTTTCCGATTTTGAAAGTGGAACTTTTCGTATATGATGCTCAGACATACGAGAATAGGACCTTACTTAAATCCATACATTTTCCCTTAATACTTCCGATTTTTGCCAAGGAATAGAAGACTGTCCCATACTACCACCTCTCTATATATATATCTCCCCCTCCTCCTCCATCTTGCGGGCCACGACAACGGAAGTGTCACCGGTCATCTCAACGAGCCCGGAAACTATGGATTCGACAATAATATGAGTTAATTTTGATGAGTTTTATGTATTTCCACTTCCTCCTCCCCGAAGATGCGGGACTTAATTTGGATTTAAACAGCATCAAAGGTGTCACTGTTCATCTCGACGACTCCAAGAACTATAGATTTAATACTAATGTCGATCATTTTCGACTATATATATATATATATATATATATATATATATATATATATATATATATATATATATATATTTATATATATATATATATACCCCCTCCCCATGCAGCGGGCCATGGCATCGGAAGTGTCACTGTTCATCTCAGACACCCCCCAAAAAGTGAATTCAGCATTACTATCGGTCATTTTCGAACATTTTAAAATATCTCTTCCTTCCCCTTTCCCAAATTGCGGAGTTGAATTCGAATTTAAACGGGATCGAAAGTATCGTTGTTCATCTAAGCGACTAAGAAAACTATACAAATAGTGGCCATTTTCGATCATTTTTATATATCTCTTTCTCCTCCTCCCCCAAGTGGCGGGGCTGATTTTGGATTTAAACCAGATTGGAAATTCCACTGTTCATCTGAATGATCCCGAAAACTATGGATTACACACCAATATTGATCATTTTTGATTATTGTTATATATAAATATCTCCCTCCCCTCCCCCGTGCTGCGGAACACGGGCTCAGAATGATCATTGTTAATTTCAGATACTCCTAAAACTATGGATTCGACACTATTAGTCATTTTCGAACATTTTTAAAGGTTTATCCCCTCCTCTACGTTGTACCCTCCTCCTCCCCAACTATCACGGCTAAACTTGGATTGAAATCGCATCAGAAGTGTCACTGTTTGTCTCATCGGGCCCGAAAACTATGGATTCAACACTAATATGGCTCATTTTTGATCATTTTAAAATTTCTTTCCCCCTCCTTCGCCCCTAGGTTGCATCGTAAAAGTGATTAGTCTAAAGTAATCCCTGCCCCTAACTCGTGTACTTTGAAAATTTGATTGAGATCGTTCAGGTGGTTCAAGAGTGATAAAGTCACAAATGCAGTCATTGTAATTTTACTTTTTAACACATATGCTCTCTCCTCCTCCCCTAGGTTGGCTCGTCAAATGAAACGACAAAAAACACTCAAGGCCTGACCCTCATATATGTTGAAAATTTGATCGAGATTGGTTGGGTGGTTCAAAAGTTATTAGGTTTTATTTGATTTTTTAAATTTATACGTCCTCCTCCTCGAGGATCTACCGTTAAAATGAAATTACAAAAATGTTTCCAGATCCGAACATCATGTATCTTGAAAATTTGATTGAAATTAGTCGGATAGTTCAAAGAGTTACAAACAAGTCACTTTCACTCTTATATAAATTTATTTTTATATATCTTCCCCTCCTTCTGCTCCCTTACGTTGCTCCGTCAAACTGAAATCACGAAAATGATCCCAGGCCAAAATCTGATCTAGGTTGAAGATTTGATCTATATCGGTCGAGTGGTTCATTAGTTATTAAGTTTTATTTTTTATTTACCCCTCCCCCGCCCCTCAGTTTTACAATCAAAGTGAATACTCTAAAACCAGCCCAGCCTTGAACCTCATCCATGTTACAAATTTGATCAAGATCGATCGGACGGTTGATGAGATTTAGAATCACAAACATAGTGATTTTCAATTATATATATATATATATATATATCAGAACGATAGAATATGTATTTATCAGCAGTGACGAAGTGTCGTAAGAAGCCCTGAGGCCCGGCCTACCCATTTACTTTCAGAAATTATAATTTATAATTAATTCATTTTCTTTGCACTGAATGTATGATAGTTTTCTAAGTTGAAAAAATATTGTTTGATAAAGAGATCGTGGTTAGTACCACTGCTGGGAGGCTCACTAAGGAGTGTCTCAGGCGGCAGTAGAACTACCGCCAAGCTACTTCAGAAAATCCCACGTTGAGAGTGCTTGTTAGTGTTTGTTCGTGTGCGGTTAGATTTCCTCTTTCGTGATAGTGATCCTGGGAGTGCTGAATTTTTGACCTCGTGTTTTCTATACATTTGTGTCCTTTGCATCTGTGACTTGTGTTCACTTGACAGTTTTTTGTGTAGTGTTCCTATCTACTCTCTATATTCTTCCGCCTTGATGGCGGCAACTTCCGACGGTTCTGTGCCTAACCAGGCCACTTTGACGACGACTACTTTTACTTCTTCTAATGCTATGGTGATCGATCCTACAGATAATCATTCAATTTCTGCACCTGCTGTTCCTAATAATGTTTATGCTGCTCATCATTTGGGCCCTTATATTGTTCACGTCACGGATTCCGGCAGTATTGGTAGACACAATATGAAATTGGGTCGTTTATTACATACACATGATGTTGCAGGTGTATTGGATTTGAAACAAGTAGGTCGTAGCTTACTTAAAGCTTATTTTCGTACTGGTTCTGCAGCGAACCAATTCTTTACAAATCCGTTATTACAGGCAAATAATTGGAAAGCCTATGTGCCTAACTATCAAGTTTCCCGCAAATGTGTTATCCGTAATGTGGACCCGTCTCTCAGTGAAGCCGATCTTCTGTCACATATAAAAAGTTCCGCTAAAATAACGCACGTGAGACGCATATTTCGTACCTATTCTTCTCTTGTTCCGAGTTCTCACCCACCCTCTGCAGCGGTCGAGGGGGCTCCATCCCCCGCGCTCCCTTCCCGGCCCCCGTCTACATCCTCTTCTTCCTCTCCGAAAATACCTACTAGTACAGTTGTTTTAACCTTCAATACCAATAATCTGCCCGACTATTGTACCCTTTTTTACATGCGCCTTCCAGTGGCCACTTATATACCTCAACTGAAACAATGTTATAAATGCTTCCATTTTTGTCATTATTCTCAAAATTGTAAAGGGCGCCCCATTGCGCCACTTGTGGCTTAGAAGTGCATACTTCATCTGTCTGTAAAGCACAACCTCACTGTCTCCATTGTTCCGGTGCTCATGTCGCCACATCTCGTACCTGTCCCGAACGGACCTTCCCAACCCAAATCAATCAGCTTATGGCTCCCTCCCTGCGGACGCTCCCTCATTTACTCGTCTATCCACCTCTTTAGATTGGGCACACTACCAAACTATCCTCCAACATTTACATTGAGCATTGCCTTCGACCTCTTCCCACGACCAAGCAATCCATTTTCGCCATAAAATTGTTATCAGCACCCGCCAATCACGCCTACATTCTTCTATTTCCCCTTCTCCTACTCGCCGTTCCGCTCCCTTGTGGTGGACCTCTGAATGTCAAAAATGGATAAATCAACGTTTCCATGCTCAGCAACCTATCTCCGAACCCGTTCCACAGCTAATTTTCTTCTTTACCAACGTGCACAAGCTCTTGCCAAACGTCATATCCGCCTCTCTCGTCGTTTAGCCTGGGGACGTTTCTGTTCTACTCTTACTTCCGGTACTAAACCTTCTAAACCGTGGTTCTTTTACCGCTCCCTTACTCGTCTGGTTCGTTCCATTACATCTGGGATACATATTTCTTCCTCATGGGTTTCCCAATTTCATGCCCAATTAGTCCCGGCTACGACTATGTTACCTCCCATTTGGTTTTCTCCTTTCTTTCAAGGTCCTACTGTTACGCCTCTGGATTCGCTATTTTCCCTACGTGAATTAACCATAGCCCTTTTAAAACCTAAATCCACCGCTCCCGGTAAAGACGGCGTCTCGTTTAGTCACCTTCAACATCTGCCTCCTCCCCTTCTATCCGAGCTTTTACATCTATACAACACCGTCTAGACCACTGAACATATTCCTCCCCTCTGGAAGGAATATGTAGTTCTTCCTACCTTAAAACCAAATAAAACAACTGGGGTAGCTAATCTTTACCGTCCTATAGCTCTTTGTTCCTGTTTTTTTAAAGTCTTTGAGCATCTTCTTAAATATCGAATGCAATGGTTTGTGGAACATCATAATCTTCTGTCCCAATATCAGTTTGGATTTCGTGTGGGGCAATGTATTTATGATTGTCTCACTACTTTGGTTTATGGTGTCTGGTTGGCCTTCACTCAACGTAAATTTCTGTTTGCAGTGTTTTTAGATCTTGAACGAGCCAATGATATTGTTTTTTTTAATCTTTTAGACGAACTCTGGCAACGAGATCTTCCTCCTAAATTTATTCGTGTCATACATAATTTACTCATTAATCGTACTGTTTACATCCGCATTGGTCACCAGTATACTTCCTCCAGACTTACTTCCCAAGGCCTTCCTCAAGGTTCTGTTTTAAAACCTCTTTTATTCAATTTATATATCGCTCGTCAAATCCGTCATCTTGGTACTACTGTTCGTGTTTTGTGCTTTGCAGATGATATTGTCGTGTATACTCCAGCCTCTTCTCCTTCCCTAGCCTCAAACCTTCTTACTAAAGCTCTCACATCCTTCACCCTTTGGTGTAATAAATATAATTTTTCATTTAACTGGACTAAAACACACCTTGTGTAATTTACCCGGAAACGTTCTACTTCCCCTCTCCAATTAGTCATCCATGGAGTTTCAATAACTCAGATCACATCTGTTGAATATTTGGGCATGTACTTGGATTCCTCTTTGCGTTGGACTCCTCATTTCGATACCTACAAACTAAAACTGGCCGTTATATTCATCTTCTCCGAATAATCAGTAACCCCCGTTGGAGTGTTGACATTTGTCACCTTCTTACCCTATTCCGTCAAGTTTACCTCCCTATGATTACCTATGGCATATTCCTCCTTTCCCCGAAATCTGTCAAACGTATTAAAACCATCCAATCCCTCCAATATCGCACCCTTTGTCGTTCCCTTTTACTCCCTCCCACTACTGCCGCCACAGCTCTATTTACGGAAGCCCGTGTTCCTCCTCTAACAATATATGTTAAATTCCTCAGTGATACCTTCTGCCTTTCTCGCTTCCCCAGTACCTCCACTGTTTGCCTAGACAAACTCCAATTATTATCATACCTACATAGATCATCTCACCATCGTCCCTATCATCCCTCCCTTCCCTTTATTTATTACAGTTATACCGCTCTTTCCCCTCTCCTTCCCCTACTTTCTCGATATTGGACTCCTTTGCCTTATTTGTTTGATTATTTTCTTTCACCCTTGGATCTCAATATCGAACTTCCCCCTTACCCTCCCTCTTCGATTTGTCTCCAATATCCCAGCATTTATGTTTCGCTTTTCCATTCCTGGCTTTCTCAATTCCCCTCCAACACCCGCTATTTATATATGGCTCTAAATCACATGACGGTGTAGATTCGGGTTTCTACGATTCTTTTCTCAATCAACATTTCAGTTACAAATTGCTTTCTTCTACTACTATGTTTCAAGCAGAAGCTTACTCTGTAGCTGCTGCCCTCCATCACTCTCTTCAACATTCTTATGCTATAGTATGTCTTGTTACTGATTCCAGATCCCTTCCTTTCACATTACAATCATACCCTTGGACTTCTAAAACTGACCGTATTATTTTAGAGATCAAATCGTTGGTAGCTCTACGTACCACCCATGGCTTTTCTACTTTCTTTTTATCAGTGAAAAGTCACGTTGGTGTCGTGGGCAATGAATCAGAAGACCGCGCTGCACGTGTTGGCAGTTTGTTTGGTCACCCGATTTCTCTCAAACTCACCCCTCCTCTTACCACTCCCATTCCCTCTCTCGTCATCTACAGCGTTGGAAACATTATAACTCCCAAAGTCCTATAGCTAATTTGTACTGGCATCACCCTTCCCCTCTCTTCTTCCCTCCTTGGTTTCTTTCCATCTCCCTCTCCACCTTTCAAATTCGTATCTTACTCCAACTCCATCTTCATGTCGCTCCTATTCCCGTTCGTCTCTATCGCCTCCGTCAACGTCCCTCTCCCCGCTGTGACTGTGGAGTGGACATTGGTACAGGTAATCATTTGTTTTTTTTTTCATGTCCTCTCTACACTCTCTATCGTTCCCAGTTCTACACTCTCTTGTATGCAACTTATGGTTTGGGACCTTTCGACTTGGATTCTATTCTATTCACGGCGCCGCTTTCTCTTCTCAATTTTTTCTCTTTTATCTCTCTAAAAATTGCATGTTTTCCTGTGGTTCATAGTGCTCTCTCTTGACAACCGCTTATCTCTTAAATTTCAACGAGTTTATTCTCTACCCTATTTGACCTACCTTACTTTTTTGTTGTTACTTCTGTAAATTACCAATAGGTCTTACTCAAGACGGTGGCAACATATCTGCGTTATATTCGACGCAACAGCAGTGAAAATCCTGCGAGAGAACGTGTTGGTATTAACCTGCGAAAGAGACCGGCCTCAGCGCTTATTGACTTTCGTTTCTACATAGAGCGTTTCTCTCGAGACCTTCGATTTCGATTCGATATGTCAATAAATAGCAAGAGAACGTAGGGCCCCATTCCGTACCAACTTTGCTTAATTTTGTGGACTCTAACGCAACACAAAAGCTGCAGCAAGCAATTCTAAAGGTGCTACGCCTTTTTTCGCGAACTAATGTCCTTTTATTATGTTACGTTGGCGCAAACCTCTACGAAATCAGACTAGTTGAGTTCATTAGAATTGAGTAGAGAGTGTGTGCTTTTGAGATATTGTGAGTGACATTTTTTCTTACATTTGCAAGAGTGAATGAGAGAAAATCTCAGTAAGTGGAGAATATGAATATTATATAATTCCTATTAAAGAATCTTCTGTCAGTGGTCTTTTGAAAATTAATGTGTTATTAAGGAACAAAGACGAACGCCTGTGTTGAAAATAGAACAAACAGAGGACAAGAGAGTTCTGCATGCATTGCTACAGTAAGAGACACTTCTGGATGGTACAGCCAGGTGGTGTACGGCAAGAGTGCTCCACCAGTTGAGTCCAAAGTATTTGCCGGGAAGTATTGCAACCGAATTAGCTTTAAAAGAAGGCGGGTTGCATAATCGCCAGGCACTGAAAATTCAGGTACACTTGGATGAAATTCCCACTACCGTCTACAGCATCATTTCTCCAAAATGAGATGAATCTTAGACGTTTAGTTCTTATGCCAAACCTACTGTTTGATATTCGTCCTATTCGTGAAGATAAAGTGCAACAAAAAATGAAAGTCCAATCCTGTTGCTGTTGGAATGAACTCTCTTTAAGTAGTTTGATCTAAAAAGACTTTGCAGAACCTGAATAAATAATCTCTCCCTTCAGGGGGGTAGGAAGAGCGAATGCTCCCCTCCTACAGTATGAAAACATATTATTTTAATCAAATGCTTAGCGGGAGTGAGCCCATTGGAATAGCGCTTTTATGATTTGAAATCTTGCTCCCAAGTTATCTTTTGTCATAACTGACAACATAGGAGAACAGGAGATGCAAATATGATGAAGGAGAAAAACACTCACATGTGCAAATTCAGAATTGGAGACAAAATGATCGGATAGCATCCATATTTTGTCGCAAATTTTGATTTTGTAAGTAGACATGTAAAAGCTCACCCGAACCTGAGAGCATCCCATTACTAATTGTTGAATTCAAGTGGAGAACTCAATTGAGACCATCAGATGATTAGAGAGGGAGAGAAACATCTTAAGATATGGGGAGCGAACAATGGAAAAAATACCAACTTCCCCCGACTGGACTCGATCCTTCAACCCCATGATTATCAACCCACGCCTTAGCTCACTCATCCACGGAGACACACAGGATGACAGACAATCATACGTCAGGAAAAGACGTACGTTACGACCAGTGATTTATTTGTATGGGGAAGCTAGAGAAATTCCCCGTCTCTAGTTTTTCTTTCCTTGGCACATACTTACTTACTGTTGTCCCAACCTGAGAAGAATATTTTCCACCTCTCTAGAAAATTTCCTAACAATTTGCATACATTTTTAGCAACACAAAACATTTATTCATCGATGTTCTGCATAATTATACTTATACAAATGAATTATTTCTAATTCTATGAATTCCTGTACCAAGTAAACAGGAGTACTGAGTATGAAATTCTATATCTCGCGAATAGTTTTCCAGAAAATACCCAAATTAAATTTTCTATTGGGAACAGGGAGAAGCACATACGCGCGACTTAGGAAGCAGATTGCGCCCATAAGATTTGTTTTGGTCAGTAAGGGACATAAATTTGCATTCAAATGGCAAAATTACACGTTTAATTATACCATAATTTTACTTTTAAGAGCGCCAAATGCGTAGAACGAAGGCATTCTTCTTGGCTTGGAAGAATAAAATTATGGCTGAAACCTCTCAGGAAGTGAACTGACTGATTATGATCAGGAACAATGGATGCTACCAAGCAGTTGCGTAACCAGGAGGTTTGGAACGCCCGACATTTGTAAAAGTTAATATAAGGCCTAAGATTGCGGTTTTATTTAAACTTTTTCCCGGGGTGAACTCCCGGACATATTCCAAATGAACATTTAGCCAGCGGTCCTCCTGAAATCAAATCCTAGCTACGCCCCTGCTACCAAGTGATGTATTCTCTGTCACATAAGAAAATGCATGTTTTCCGTGGAATACTATCTTTTTCACATTGCCATTAGAATGAAATCGCTACACATTCCTTGCTACCATATCGCGATTTAATTAAATGTTTTAAAAGTTTTTAAAGCTCAATCCCTAACCAAAGCAATAACTGCATGATCTATCTCTTTGCAGTTCACCCAAGACACTATAGAAATATCGTAAAACCTAATAAAAGGAAAAAAGGTTCTTTCACAGCGTGAAGTTTACGATTATTGCCATATGTTTATAGCGTAGATGCTTTGTGTACCTTATTCCGTAGTTCATTGGATCCGTGCAGACATCCCATTCCCGCGACCCGTGTTCGAATCTTCGTGTCGCTATTTTTTATTTTTATTTTATTGTTGATCAAGTAGGACTCCAGTAGAAAGAAACATATGGTTACAGTTCAAGGTGTCATTCGATATTCTGCAAGTATTTATTTATTTCTTCTTGTCAAGCAAAAAATGAAGTAGAATTTTACAAGGATAAAACTTCTAGATTTGACTGTTAAAAAAACTATGTATAAGATTACAGCTCAAAATAAATTGAATATGGTCAAGGAAATGGATTTCAGCTGTTTTGTGCGTGAACAGCGCATTGACTTCCATCATCCCTATTTCTGGAACTAAATATCACTAATTTTGTTTTTTTCGTTTTTATATAAAATTCTCATCTTTTAGTCCTTAACAAAACAGAGATTATTGTTCAAAGTGTCACCATGGGATTACATTTCATTATATAATGAAATGAAACTATATATATATATATATATATATATATATATATATATATATAAGTAGGGGTGGGGTGGGGATTCTGCGCCACTTCATCATTTCCAATAACAATCTAGCACACCATCAATAATAATAGCGCACCCCTAATAACAATAGCGCATCCCCCTACCTCCAAATAACTTCTAAACTACCCCTAATAATTTCTACCGCACTCCCTACTTCCCAAATAACTTCTATCACATCTCAAATAACTTCTATCTTACTCATAATAACTTCTAATGCATTCTATCACTAAATCTAGTTACAAAAATCATTAAATCTGGTTATAAAAAATCACTAAATCTAGTTACAAAAATCACTAAATCTAGTTACAAAATCACTAAATCTAGTTACAAAATCTGGTTATAACCGGTTTTGACTTTAAAAAAATCACAAAATTTGGTTACAAAATCTGGTTATAACCGGTTTAGACTTCAAAAATCACTAAATCTGGTTACAAAAAATCACTAAATCTAGTTACAAAAACAAAAAAAATTACTAAATCTAACAACACTTAACAAGAATAAACAATTGCATTTTAAACTCTGATACATACTCTTTTAAATGCCGTTCGAATTATCAAAATCGGATAAAAAATAACGAATTTAGCTTTTTGCCACCTGTATTTATACAACCCAACACAACACACACGCACACATTTACAATTCAGTTTCCTTCTCTCTTTCTTCTGAGTATGTAATAATAACAACACCAAAACTGTCCGTCCTGGCTGTCTGTCCTAGGTGTCACGGCTTCTTGTCAGTCCCGCTTTTTTCGATTCACGGTCATCACTTTGAAGAAAATTCTTGATACAAAATCTGTCCGCAAATCTCTAGCTTTTATAATTCTGAAACATACAGCATGCCACACCATCTATTGAGTAGGTGAGTAACTTATTGATCATAGTCACCTAGGTGGTAAATATAGCTAAAACATTAATGTTCAAAAAAGAAAAAGTCAGTGTATCCAACTCCATATATTTTTTCGGAACGTTCCAGGATTTTAATTTTTCAAGATATCGCTTTAAAACATATAGGGATGAATTCACCCCATTACTAATAAATATGATAATTGTTAAAAATGAGTTGGCAACACTGGAAGTCACACCCCCAAATAACGTTATTATTTTATACCTCGGTTCCTAATTAACCGATTTCAAAAATTCAAACGGCAAATGAATACTAATAACATATCCAATTTTCTAAAATGCATAGATGGTTGCATAACCCAAAGGATACTTTTCCCTTTTTCAATATCTCCATAAAATTTCAACAAATCGAAAAAATAAAAATACTACCATAAGTCAAATAAAATTTTAAGACTTTTTTAAAGAATAACATTTTCCCGAAAACTCAAAAATAAACCCGTAAAAAATTCCCGAAATTTTGAACTTGCTATAAAATCGTCAAATATTAACCGATTTTCAAAATTCAAACGGTAAATGGTTTCTATTTTCTTATAATTTTTTTCTAACGCGTTACTGGTTGTCTATGTCTAAGGATAAAATTATAAAAAAATCAAAAATCTTCACTATGTAAGAATGTATTAAGGAAATTTAAACAGAACATAAATACTAGACTACAAAACAATTATTTTCATGTATTTACTGGTTGTCTATGTCTAAGGATAAAATTACAAAAACAACTTTTATGACTTAAAAATATAAATTTTACCTAAAACTAAACTATACATAAAAGTTAATTAAATATGACCTAAAACTAAACTATACATAAAAGTTAATTAAATATGACTTAAAAGTAAATTACACCACACATAAAAGTTAATTAAATATGACCTAAAATAAACTACATCACACATAAAAGTTAATTAAATTTACCTAAAACTAAACTATACATAAAAGTTAATTAAATATGACCTAAAACTAAACTATACATAAAAGTTAATTAAATATGACCTAAAACTAAACTATACATAAAAGTTAATTAAATATGACTTAAAAGTAAATTACACATAAATACATTTTAACTATATCTTATAATGCCCCCAAGCTAATGTACTTACACCACCCTCTAATATATATCTTTTATCATCATTCGAATCTAAAGCTAATTTATTTACAGCTATGGTGTACACATCATGCTTACAACTTCGAATTAGATTTATATTTTTATATGTTTTCACATCATTGAATAGGGTTTGCTTATAATCATCAAATTGTAACTCTTTTGCTACTACACATTTTGTTATTCCTTTTGCTTTTTTCTCCTCTTTATTTTCAACTTTAAAGGCATACATTTTCGACCTTAACCCAATAAATTCTGTCATTATTTTACCATTGTTTTCATCCTTCATCTTTCCTAATACTTTTTTGTTTACTAATGGTATTCCACATTGATTATCCTTTCCATAATCACTTGTATCAAATAAATCAATCATTTCATTTAAGTCTTTGTAGAAGTCATCTGTCCCAATTTCATATATAAAACTCTCAGTATCCGTATAACATAAGTTTATATCAATATCATATTTAGGTTTCATAATGTTGTAATGGAAGTCATACATTAATAGTTTTGATAAATCTAACACACTCATACCAACATATATAGGTTTGTTGAAGATCAATTTTTCTTTTTTCATATGTATCGCACACAAATCTTCAGTAAATATTGTTCTATAATCAAAGTTCGGTTTCGCTATTAACTTTTCCACCCTCATTGGATCACATTCTAAAGTAATTGATGGCCTCTTTCTAATGTTTTCCATTGTTTTACCAAATACACTATTATTCATTAACTTGTAAAAATCTTTCTCGAAATTATTCTTAGCTTGCGTTCTCATATTTGTATTTAGATCAATATATTCCTTTAACCAGTTTGATTGCTTGAACTCTAATACTCGGTGAATTTTCTTTAATATCATTCCAAGTGACATATATAATTTTAAATTTCTATAGTGAATAACATATCTTTCTTTATTGTAAAGCGTTGTTAATAATTTTGATTGTTTCGATCCTGGTGGGCACATATTTTCTGGAGCTAATGGTAGATCTGTATGTTTATCATGTATGTATTCTGGATATTCTAAATCAACTTCTAATATGTAGCCAGTTTCTGAATCATCTGGAATATTCATTATGTTTATGTAAGGTTGAACCCATTTAAAGTCTTTGTAAGGCATGTATTGACTCATTGCCCATCCATATAAATTATTTGCATCTAGATAAGTTAAATACTTTGAAAGTTCATCTTTATTATAACTTTTCATATACTTATTATTTGCTTTTACATACCTCTTACTACATTGTGAAATTCCACCTCTTATACCTTTTTCAATCATTAATATTTTGTCATAGTCAGTTAACATTTCTAGTTCGATTTTAGTCACCTTTAACATTGAATCCCACGATAAACCAGGAGCAGTGAAATACCAAGCAGGATCTAAACCATATGCCTTTAAACACACATCTCTAAAATTTTCAAATACATCGGCTAATATTAATACATCTGTCCTGTTATAAAGTTCTGTATATTCACCTAGATTTTTAATATTGAATGACTTCCAAACATTTTTCGCATGCTCATAATCTTCATCACTGATGTGGGTGTTAGTAAGTTTATTAAAGAACATTTCTTTTGAAGGTAGTTTTGTTTCTTCTAATCTTTCAATTGAGTCAATATAATCATATGGGTACACACCTTTTTTAATTACTAAATCTAATAAATCATTAGTGAAATACTTTGACGTTTCTCTATATTGTTCTTTTGTAAGGTTATTTGCTAGTTCTGCTAAACCCCTTGACATAAACCTAAATGAATCTAGAAATCGTAAATTAATTCCATTCTTTTTATCAACCTTCACATATTTTGAGTATGTTATATATTTTTCCTCATTATTTGCAATTAGTTTTATTTCATTCTTATCATAAGCAAGTTCTTTAACAAACAGGTGAGTATCATAACCACTTAAATTGTGAATAAATACTGGAATAAAATTAGGATTTCGATGGCTTAAGTTACAATAACTGTGAGCTGCACCTCTAAACTTTCCAGTTAAATGATCATGATCTCTTACTTTTGCTTTATTTATATTTATATTTTTCAAACATTTACCTAATTCATGTTTCCATTCTTCTAATTTTTCAACCATGCTATCATTATTTTTAGCGAATTTTATTTTCTTATTTAACATATTTATTTGTTTTTCAATTGCTGGTGGTAAATCATTCAAGTTTCTCTCACATATATGACAACTATTGGAATTATTATATCTATTTTCCTCATCTTTAGTTAGGTCAATCATTTCAACTGTTTTGTTATATATTTTCTTTATTTCTATTGCTTCTTGTTTTAAATTCTCCACAAACACCTTTGCAGCATCTAAACCAATATAACTAACAGGCCTTTTATACACACCATTTGAGTATTTGATGTAATAACAGAAACTCATTGGTAAATGCTTTTGATACTTCACAGTTTTAGAACAATTATGGTCTACATCCATTTTACATAACAAGCATTCAAAATCGGCATATATCGCAAATGGTACCCTCAATGATCTATTATAATTTTGAAATTGTATTTGATTGTTATATGGTTTTGGAAGTTCTATTCTAACAGATTCATGCTCCTTACAATATAGTTCATGTTCTTGTAATTGTATCTCATTTCTAAAATGTCTTGTTAAACACCTATCACAAAAGTATAATTTTTCCTTATGCTTTGTTACTTGACTTCTTATTAATCTTGATAAATCCTTTATCCAACAAAAGTGATCATTATTTTCATCTTTTACATATAATAAATTGATGTGTTTATCCTGCTTATTTTTTGTGATTTGAAGTGGGTATATATAATATTCATCATCATAGGTATACACGTTAATGGATATGTTACTTCTTTTTTCAAACTTTACTATATCTTTTAATTGTACAGGAAATTCAATACCCTTACAATATTTCTCTTGTAATTCATCCACAATTTCTGTATAGTTTGAAGGCCGTTGAGGATGTGATTGATGATCTATAGGTTTTAAATAACATGCAATAGAATATAAGAAACATTTATTATCTTTATTTTGAACATTAATCACTGCTTTTTTATCTTTAATTGGTTTAGGAAGGTCAATATAGGAAGAAGCTCGTAATGGTACATATTTATTTAATCTGATTTCTAAATATTTAATTTGATGTAATGACCTACCTGAACCTCTTCCTTGAAATTCCTCCATCTCTCTACATAGTTTTTGTTTAGCATTGGTTATATATT
The DNA here is from genome assembly GCF_964235325.1 of Thermobia domestica. Lineage (NCBI taxonomy): Eukaryota > Metazoa > Arthropoda > Insecta > Zygentoma > Lepismatidae > Thermobia > Thermobia domestica. The sequence continues at coordinate 123,997,477 of NC_137470.1, forward strand.
CATCTAAGTCAGTTGATTGTAATATTCTTTCATTCATAGTTTTAAAATTGCGTTCTTGTAGTTCTTTATCTTTAATATAATCACAAATGAATACAAGGTTGACTTTTAATGGATGGTGCTTTAATTCTTCCTTGATTTTATTAATAACTACTTTCCCACTTTTATTTAAAAACTTCACCGGATCCTTATATCCTCCTATGTTTTCGATTGTGATAGTTTGTAATCGTTTCTGTATTGCTGTTTCCTTTGTTTGTACTTTAATTGGTATTCGTTGTGGTTTGGATTCTTCAAAAACATCTTGTTTAAATGGAAATATGTTTCTAATTTGTGATCTGTTTTGTTCATCTTCATATTTTATAATACGGTCAATAAGTTCAGCCTTTCTTAATTTAGAATAACCTTTTATCCCCTTCCTTCTACAATGGTTTTTTAGTTCATCAACTTTCATTGTGTATATAACTTTCAATTCATCTGGTTCATTTTGGTATTGTTCGATTTTTTTTATTAATTCACTCTTATTTAAATAACTATAGCCGCGGATTTTCTTGACTTTACATATTTGTTTTAGTTTTGTAATTGACATCTCCTTCATCTCCTCACCAGTAAAATTAACATTATTCATACTCATTTTATATGGAAAAACACTGTATCGTAATTTTATATTCACTACATTTTTTAATTCATTTTCATAATATTTTTATACCAACATTAGCATACTTACTTTTCTAATACAGTTGTTAATGTCGACATAAAAAAAATGATACAGTGTTTTTCCATATAATAACACACCTTATATGAAAAAACACTATCATTTTTTATATTCACCAGATTTTTTAATTCATTTTCATAATATTTTTCATGTTTAAACAAATTAAATTACATTACAACATTTATAATATTATATTATTTTTATTTATTTAATTATTATGCAAATTATTAAACCCTAACCATTTAATAAACTCTAATTATTTAATTATTATGCAAATTATTTATTTAATTATTAATGCAAATTATTTATTTAATTATTATGCAAATTATTTATTTAATTATTATGTAAATTATTAAACCCTAACCATTTAATAAACACTTTATTACCTTTTATGAAAATATTTATAAAAGTTAAACACATTAAATTACACTACAACATTTATAATATTATATTATGCAAATTATTAAACCCTAACCATTTAATAAACTCTAATTATTTAATTATTATGCAAATTATTTATTTAATTATTAATGCAAATTATTTATTTAATTATTATGTAAATTATTAAACCCTAACCATTTAATAAACCCTAATTATTTAACAAAAACTTTATTACCTTGTATGAAAATATTCATAAAAGTTAAACACATTAAATTTACACTGCAACATTTTCTTTATCTATCCAACTATTATGTGAATTATCAAACCCTAACCATTTAACAAACACTTTATTACCTTTCTTTCTCAATATTTTTTCAAACAAATACTCATCCTTATATTTAGTTTTCAATAATTCTGGTTCATAAAATCTTCCTTTAACTTCTTCATTGTTTAAATCTTTAATTTTATATGTTGGTGGATTAGATGGAATAACCTCATTAATAACAAACACTTCTGCTGACCAATTTGGTGTATAACCTTTTTCAAACAAACCTTTAATTTTACTTATACGAACATAATCACCAATCTTATACTTTAACTTAACAGACTTATATTCTTTCTTATACACTTTTTTCAATATCGCATGCTCATTTTTCTTATTCGCTTCTACACGTTTCACACCAATTGTTCTATGTACTTTATTATTATATTCATCAACCAAACCTTGCAATATTTTTAACCACTTATAATTACCTTGAACAGTAAATTTTTTCCACATATATTGTTTAAGTGTTTTGTTAAATATTTCAACAACAGAAGCTTTTTTACCACTATATGTTGAGTAGTGATTGATATTGTTTTTTCCCATCAAATCTTCAAATTCTTTATTATAAAACTCTTTACCTTGATCAGTTTGTAAATTATTAGGTTTTCTTACTTTTAACACTGATTCAAATGCTTCTGTAACATTCTTACCACTCTTATCTTTAACAGGAACAGCAAATGCATATTTTGAAAACACATCTATAATCGTTAGCAAATACTTATACCCTTTATTTAATTTTGAAACATTTTTTAACACACCACTATCCATTTCCACAAGATCAGCTTGCCATAAATCATCTATACCTTTAACAATAACACTTAACCTAGCATAATTCTTTCTAGATGGTTTATGAATTTCTTCTATAATGTCTTCTCTAATACCTTCATCTTCATATAGTCAATCGGGCTTTTTAATGAATTGGGATTTATTAGTACCACATACAACACATATACCTTTCTTAATATATCTTCCATTATTTGTTTGTTCTATTCTAATGTTATCTATTTTTGTATCTGTTGATTTCTTACACTTAACACAATACATCATACTATTTATTATATGGAAAATTATTAACCTCAATCTATAATTCAAACACTATATCAACTAACAACATAATTCTAAAGATTGTCCTAATTCAAACTATAATTCAAACTCTAATTCAAGCATATGTTTGTTTGATGCTGTTGCCGATATTTGATGATTAATACTATAATTAACGGGTGTCGATATTTGATGTTTAATACTATAATTAATGCTGTTGTTGATTAATACTATAATTAATGCTGTTGTTGGTATTTGTTGATTAATACTATAATTGATCATGAACTTCAATCTATAATTCAATCTATAATCAATCTATATAATAACTCTACAATTCAAACACTGTTCATCTATATAATTTAATCAATATAACATTCTATAACTTAGTCTATAATTCAAACAATAATTCAATCTATATAACAATTTATAATTCATCTGTATAATTCAATTTAGAATGTTGTTATATAGATTGAATTAAAATGTTATATATATATGGATTGAATTAGAATGTTGTTATATAGATTGAATATAGCAAATGGTTTTATGAAAGTTCTCTCTCTATATACATAATAACTTGCAATGGTTGTCCTCCTTCCATAGCTGAATTCTTATTTGCTTGAAACATAATTATATCACCCTTTTTAATGTTTACAGGTAAATTTTCAATCAAAGTGTCACCTAAATATATCTCTAGAAAGTATTTATCCAAACTTAATTCCATGTGCATTATTTTCCCATTATATAGAAATTTGTAACCATTAGAGAGATTAAATATTCTAAAGATTGGTTCCTTAACATTTTAAACTCTCAATCGACATATTAGGGGTATAGCTTCTTTCTGCATAATCAATTTAGTAGTATCCATCCTAATCTTTTGAAAATCATCTTTCTTTATATATGTGTCTTGCAATGTTTTTAATACATCTTCAAATTTGTTTCTATCACCTTCCAATTGACTATTAACATTACTATTTATTAAATCTAGCTGTTGTAAAGTTACTACATCATGTTGGTCAATTGCATCACCTACATTAACAAGTCTTTTGTTTTTAAAATCAACCCATGTTATATTATTTGATGTAAAAACTTCACTTACATGATTGAGGTTTGTAGTCCTCCTTTTAGTATTACCAAAAATATCCATATTTATTATATAATAATTTGAGTTATTTAACAGCAAGTAAAACAGTTATACGAGCTCCACCAAAATCAATCAAATCACCATTCTCATCTTTAATTGAAACTTTGAAATTATTAAATATATTGTGATGTATTGGGAAAAATATCTTTTCATTAGGTTCATACATAATTGGTTCTCTAAACTCTGCATTTATTCTAAATGTTGCAATTAAGTCCGTTTCTTTGTGTGTTGTGTCATTGTGTTTTAAAATCATACCTTCTGCTAAATCACAATGAATATTATAGTATCAAATGGATGAAACCTTGGTGGTTTATCTCCAATATGTTCTATGTTATTAGCCAAGTTTTTATCACTAAAACCTAATACAGTGTTAATGGTATCTAAGGTTATATCACAAACCTCACTAAATATTTTAACTCTATTTCTTTTCCTGTCTTCTGTAATTTCAAAAGTATCTTTGAATTCATCAGTGTAGAATGGAAGGTTTGATTTAATATATTCTTCTAATTCTTTTAAACTATATTGACCAGGTTGAACTATGGCTTGTCTTGTAACTTCAGGTTCTTCAGTGCAAAACGTTAATTTATTGTTCTTTTCTGTAATGTTTGGTGTTAAGTATGTTGTATAAAATCCTGCAACAGCTACTTCTAAATCGTTTTCAAATGGGTAGTGCAAAGACATGTTTAATACAGATGAATAACCATTTAAATTAAATACTTTCATTTATTATATAATAAATAACTAATATGGATAATTGGGATATTAAAGTAAGGTTAACAGAAGAAACGGCGAAGAGTAAGAGGAATGGAGAGTTGTTACCTGATGATATAAGATGTTTAATAGTTGGGCCTAGTGGATGTGGTAAAACAACGTTAATGATTGATAATTTTTTGTTGGCACCTAAATGGTTAAATATGCAAATGTTTATATATATTCTAAAAGTTTAAATCAACCTAAATACCAACACTTAATACAACTTTTTCGAGATATAGAACGTAATATTAAAGACACAATAGCAATAATAAAAGGAAACAATGAAGAGATTATTCCATTAGATGAATGTGAGGATTATTCTGTGGTAGTATTTGATGATTTCATATTAGAAGAACAAAACCACGTTAGAGAATATTTTACTCGAGGTCGTCATAAGAGTTTGAACTGTTTCTATCTTGGACAAACATATTCTAAAGTGCCAAAACAGTTAATTAGGGACAACTTAAACTTTCTTTGTATATTTAGACAGGACAATGTAAATTTAAAACATATATATGATGAATTTGTTGCATCTGATATGTCGTTTGAAAAATTACAATCATTATGTAGCAAGTGTTGGAGTGAAGAACATGGTTTCTTAACAATAGATATGACTAGGAAGGTGAATAATGGTAAATATAGAAATAAAATTAAAGAATTTCTAAAAGTGTAAACTAAACGTATATGAATGCAGGTGAACGTATATATTATGTTATGTTATGTTATGTTATGTATGTTATGTTATGTTATGTTATGTTATGTTATGTTTTTATTTTTTTTTCTTTATATAATAAATGGATGTTAATAAAGCTAAGAAGTATATTAAGTTAAAAGAAGAACTTATTAAAAGATTTAAGGAAATTAAACAAAGTAATCGAAGTAAGTATGAAAAATTTAAAGAACAAGATCAGCCTGTTATTGATGCAATTAAAGATTTAGGGCAAGATATATCAAAAGTAGCAGAAGAAAATAAAAATATAATTCAAGAGTTAGTTCCAGTTGTACATAAAAGTGCTAGAGTGGATTCAAGCTTATTAGAAACACCGCCTATGTATGATAGTTCTATAAATGAAAGTGATACGCCTAGAACAGAAGAAATAAAACACATGAAAAAACAAATTAAATATAAAGTAGAAGGAATAGAATCTTTAGCAACAACTCATTTTGGTAATATTGCCTCAAGATATTATGCAACTAGAGATGATAAAATTTTTGGAGTACAACCATATGATGAAGATGGGAAAATTATACATATGATAGGAAATGCGGAAGTTAAAATTCATGGTGATGATTTAGTTATTAATAATCGACATTATACAGGAACAGAAGGTTTATGGGAATTATTGACAAAACATAATCCAACAAATTATAATGATGATGATCTAGAAAATATAAACAAATAGTAATTGATTCTAGTGTTGCATTTCATAATAATGATCCAAGTACAAGAAAACAAAAATCTAGTAAAGGTAAAAAATATAAAGAAATTATCAAACCTATTTGGGATGAATATATAAAACCAACAACACCTTCAAAAAAGACACCAAAATCTGGAGAAGGAATAAAGGTATATAACGAATTATCAAAAGAATACATATGGATGGATGATGTGAGAAAACTGATTGATCGCTTGATTGTTATTGATGGGGAAGAAAAATCTGGAAATGATAACTTTTATAATGAGAAAGTAGGTATTATGGATATGATTAATTCTAAACTTGCACAATTTATACCTAATGATCCAAAAGGTATAGGTTATTTGATAAAGATATTGAATACGCTGCCACCAAAATTTTGGAATAGTGAAAAGTATGGAAAAGGATTAGTAAATGATTTGATTAATAAACTTCCATTTGAGTTGCATATTCCAGGATTTAGATTTTGCGGGCCTGGGACTAAGTTAGAAGAAAGATTAGAAAGAGGTGATGAAGGTATTAACAAATTAGATGAGGCTTGTAAAGAACATGATATATACTATAGGGATAATAAAGATACAGAATCAAGACATATTGCAGATAAGGAATTAGAAAATAAAGCTTGGGAAAGAGTTTTTGTTAAAGATGCTAATTTAATAACTGAAAAACTACCTGCTCTTGCAACTGCTTTAATGATGAATACAAAAGTAAGATTTGGTTTAGGTTTATAAGTAATGAAAGTAAGATTAGGTTTATAAGTATTTTTTAGATTTAGGTTTATATATGTACTTTTTATGGAATTTTTTCATAAAAAGCTTTTAATTTATATAATAAATATGCAGTTAAAAGGTTTTACATTTACGATTCCTAATCAGGAACTTAAACAATTAAATATACATCACATTTTAACTAACAAACAACTCAAACAAAAGGAGGCGAAACTAAGTAAAGGACAATGTATGTCTCTATCTCTTTCTATACCACAACTTAAGAAAATAAACAAAGAAATGAAGGCAAATGATAATAAAGTTCATTATGGTGGTTTTATATTTACTATTCCAACGATTTTAGCTTTAATAGGTGCTCTAGGTTCTATTGCTGGAGGTGCGGCTGCTATTGCTAAGACTGTAGATGATGCAAAAAAGAATAAAATGGAATTAGAAGAACAAAAGCGACATAACTTAGCAATGGAAGAAAAACAAGGTGGTAAGCTTTCAAAAAACGTAAACTCCAAAACAGTAAAGAAAAAGAAGAAATTAAACCTTTAAGTAATTTAGATCTAATACAACTTGTTAAAAAACTTAAGATAAGAAACTTTAGAGGTGTATTTATGAGTGATGAATTGCGTAAACAACCAAGGAAGAATGAGTGTGGTATTGTTAATTTTGATACGTCTAAAAATATAGGAACCCATTGGATTTGTTATTGGAAAAAAGGAAATAAAAAGTATGTGTTTGATTCATTTGCAGGTAATCCACCAAAAACACTCGTAAAATATCTTGGTCATAATATAAAGTACAATAGCAGCCGTATACAACATTTTTACGAGGTAATTTGTGGTCATTTATGCATTACAGTGTTAAAAATGTTTACAGATGGGTATAGTTTTTCAGAAATTATTGGTCAGGTGAATAGGAATAAGGATATTTGGAGAAGTTATATTTAAGTTTTATGGGTTTAATTTATGGGCTTAATTCATAAAGCAATTATAAATATGTTTTATAATAAATATGGATAAAATAGAATCATATGAATTATAATCCTTTAAACCTAATCAAAAAACAATCGAGAATTTAAATAAGCCAAACAGGTCTATTGAATTTGATATTGACGTGGGTGATGGCTTCATACATCCTTATTATGCTGATATGTATGTAACTTTTGAAATTAGAGGTAGAGTTGGTGATGGAGAATATACTACTGGTCAAAATATTAGACTTATTAATAATTTCTTCCCACATTTGTTTTCTCAAATTCAAATTAGTAAGCATGGTCAGATATTAGATATTATAGATTATCCTGGTTTAACTTCAACAGCTGTAAACACATGTACGATTTCAAAACCAGAGGCAAATCACTATGATGAATGTGGATGGGAAGGAATTACGTGGGCAAGAACAGATGAAGAAATAGTGTTTTTGCTAAGACTTTTACCAGGATTTTGTTCAGATTTTAAAGATATTATGTGGAAAGGAGGTTTGAAATATACATTTAAAAGAAGTGGTTCTGATGATAATGCATTTGCTATTTGGAAAACAAAAAAGCAGGATGGAACATATGAGAATGATCAACCACATCCAGGTAAAATTAAGATTACAAATATGGAGTTAAGAATGCCTATTGTTAATTATGAACCTAACTATGCCACCTTGTTCAGATCTAATATGTTAAAAGAAGGTAAGATTCCTATTTCATTCAATACGTATCAATGTTTGCAGAAATCAGTTAGTGGGAAATATTTAGAATTCGATTTAACCACACAATTTAACTCAAGTGAATTTGATATGCCTAATTTTGTGATTGCCTTTTTCCAAACTGATAGAAATGATAATCAAGAAAGAGATTCAAGCTATTTTGATCATTGTAAAGTTCAGAATATCCATTTTCGTAATTCTAGAAATGAATCTTTCCCATTAGAATCTTTAAACTTAGATTTTGCAAAACATAAGTATTTGAAAGTTTATGAAATGTATACGGTATATAAGCGAGCTACAATTGGAAATACTGAGATGTTTTATTATCCTAAGGAATTTTTAGAAAATAGGTCGATGTTCGTAATTAACACAAGCAAGCATAAATCAGTAACTGTAAGTGATACAACTAATTTGAAACTGACTGTTAATTTTGAAAGCGATGTATCAGATAAAACAATTTGCTATGTTGTTATGATTGGTAAGAAAAATTTAGAGTATGATGTTGAGAAAGAAAAAAATAATTGAGAAGATATAAATCAAGTATATGTTTATTAGATTTGTTTAGTTTGTAAGTGTTTTTATGATAATATCATAAAAACTTATTTAATAAAATGACTATTCCAGATAACATTCCACGTGAGAATTTAATTGTGTTAATTGAAGATACTATATTAAATCTTGAGAAGTTATTAATGAAAAACAAAAGGAAGTTTAAGAGAATAAAATGTGTTTATATTACTCTTATTACGTTATCAATTCTATTATCAGCTTCTACAGGGTTCATCAATGTATTTATTCCTGTTACAGTATATTCAATTATTACAACTGCATTTGCTTCGGCTTCTGCTGTTATAACTGGTTTATCTACACGGTTTAATATAGCTTCAAAGAAAGAATATTATAAAAATATGGTGAATCGAATTCGGCTGTTTAAAGATGAGCTTAATGTAATTAAGCTCATGAATGGTGAATTAACAGATGAAAATGTAAGAGATATTGTTAACAGAATCAATGACATACTTAATGAAATTCGAGGCTATTAGAAACTGATTTTTAAAAAGTTTTAATATAATAAATACGATGGCGAGTCATATTGAACTTTTAAATAAACTTGGAAGTCTTGAACAAAAACAGGTTATTGGATTAAGAGAATTAGAATTAAATACAGAATATAAGATTGTGAAAATGGAAAAGATTAAAACTAAGTTTGGAAAGAGCATTTTAGTTGAATGTGAAGAGTTTAAGGTATTTCTTCCACCTAGATTTACAAAACACTTAACAGATAAAATGATTGATGAGATCGTTAAAGATGGAATAAAAATCAAATACACTGGTTTAAAAGATAATTATCCAACTGTTGAGTTCTGTATGTGAATCCAAAAAATAATAAAAATGACCAAAAATATGTTGTCAGAAGTAAAAAAGGGAGTGAATAGAATGGATCCTCAAAAGAAATTTATACTTACTAATAATTTCTATGTAATTGTGAAAAATGTGCAGACCGAAGTTCAAGTAGTTTTTGATATTAACGGCTGTCTATTCAGCTTGAATTATGATCAGTGGACAGAGTTTAAGAAGTCATTGCTTCCTATTGAGAACGAGGTTAGCAGAAGATTCCATTATCAGTATCCGAACTTGTAACAATCAATATACTAATTTGTAAGTATTATGTAATTATGTAGAATTTAGTTAACTTTTATGGTAAAATCATAAAAGTGTTTTGTAATTTTATTTTACTAAATTTAGTGATTTTTATAACTAGATTTAGTGATTTTTTTGGTTTTTGTAACTAGATTTAGTAATAGAATGCATTAGAAGTTATTATGAGTAAGATAGAAGTTATTTGAGATGTGATAGAAGTTATTTGGGAAGTAGGGAGTGCGGTAGAAATTATTAGGGGTAGTTTAGAAGTTATTTGGAGGTAGGGGGATGCGCTATTGTTATTAGGGGTGAGCTATTATTATTGATGGTGTGCTAGATTGTTATTGGAAATGATGAAGTGGCGCAGAATCCCCACCCCACCCCTACTTATATATATATATATATATATGGAATATATATCTATATCTATCTATCTATCTATCTATCTATCTATCTATCTATCTATCTATCTATATATATATATATATATATATATATATATATATATATATATATATACCTAAAATATCGAAAATAATATGACAAATATTATGGACAATTTTATAATGGAACTAAGCAATGTTTTATAATACAATATACTGAATGAAATGCAGGGTATTTGAAGTTAGCGATAATATTGCTAGTAGATTCTGAAATACAAGTTTCTTGAACAGATATGGACACTTCACCTTGAAATATACACCTTGAATTCGATTCTCGATAGAATCTGAAATATGTTAAGAACTTTAAACTTTGAATAACGCAACACAAGTTTGAATCCCATTTTTGTAATAGTGTCGTTACAAACTCACTCTTTTTATATAAATCAACCAATCTAAAGCCTGATCTTTGGTCAAAAAGTATTTTCTCCTTTGCGTATATTTCAGGGAGATCATTGTAGCAAATGTAGCAACTGATCAAATTGAATAATGCTAAAAATAGCCAACTTCGCTTGCTAGAACTTATGTTTGGTAGAAGTTCATACATCAAATCGCTTTTTTGTTTGTTTCTTGTTTTTTTTTTGTTTTTTGTTTTCTTAGGTTTCTGAATACTTCGGAAGATTTTAATAGAATGCTTGTAATTATACATTTATGGTTGCTCTGTTTGATATGAAAAAAATATTTATTATGAAGAAAATGGTCTGCAGAGCTCTTTGTAGAATGTCTGTTATTAGTTGTAGTAGTTGCTTTTACTTTAGCGTCCCATTCAGCAGCGAGGCTATATGAGACATGGACTTACAGCTTAACGTGGGATCCGAAACCATAGGCTCTACTGGGAATCGAGCTCCGTTTTTAGGGAAAAAAAATCTAACCACAGTCAGTTCCTACCCGTTGGGGTTAGAACATATCCTATTATTATACTGGTATTTTGAAGCAGTGATAATTGGTTACGAATTTCGTGACCTGAATGCAATCACACTCGTGTCCCGGCATGACCGGAATAGACCTGGAGCCGACGACACGTCGTCATACGCACGATGAATTTGTATGATACTGTTAAATATTAAAGTTAATACATCATTTTTATATCAATAAATAAATAAAAAAGACAGTAACAATACTACTATCGTATATCTACATAGTATATAAATGAAAAATGCGTTGTCTATCATAACGAAAAATGGTTGAACCGTTTGAAATGAATTTTATATATATATAACTTTCCATGAAATCATGAAAATAAAAAATGACTTCCAACTCTGTTCAGAAGGTAGATATATTGGCACGTGTCGAACCGAGTTGTTTGCTACGCGACGTTATGCCATCAGGCAAACTACTGGCTATCGTCTAGGTATGTCTGATGGTCCACCATGAAGAAAGAAAGAAAGAAGGAAATAGGTATGCTTATTTCATGGGGAGAACAAAATAGATTAGTCTATCTGCTCCTTGACATTAAGTGTTTGAAACCAATGCTGTTATGAATATCCATTTTTCTAATTTCCTTAAGAGACTAAAGGGAAACGTTATTTTTCCTATATATGAAAGAAAAATATATCCCATATATCACACAGATAACGAAATAAAATAGCATATTTACCTCCGCCTTGGCGTTCAGTGCTTTAAAATTGTTCAGAATATTTTCCTTATTCCCATAATAAAAAGAAAAAATGAGAATTGTTTATTCCCATAGAAAAAGAAAGAAAAATATATTTATTAAACAAAAAGAATAAAATGAAATATATTTAAAATAAAGGGTGAGGCAGAAATACAGATGGTGATCTGAAAAATGGAAAAACCTGTACGTACCTTACCAGATTCATATGGTGTCGGGCCACCTTTCGCCTTCAGAACAGCCTTGATGCGACGTGGGATGGAGGCATAGAGGTCGTGAATGGTAGCAAGTGGAATTTTACACCATTCCTCGTACAGGGCATCGGCCAGTTCTGGGTGAGAGGATGGAGGTGGTAATCGTCGCCGGAGTCGTGTTTCCAAGACAGACCATAGATGTTCAATTATGTTGAGATGTGGGGATTGGGCGGGCCAGGGGAGGTGTTGAACTTCATTCCGATGTTCCTCAAACCACGCTGCAACAACGTCAGCTATGTGGATGGGTGCATTATCATCCTGGAAGATGGCGTCATTGTCCGGGAACAACATCCGGACCATAGGATGCAAGTGGTCTCCTAAAATTGCGACATAATCGTTGGCAGTGATTCGTCCGCTAAGTGTGACCACAGGACCCAATGAAAACCATGATATGGTGGCCCACAGCATCACCGAGCCGCCGCCATGTTTCAAAGTTGGGCGGAGACACTGCAGATCATAAGCTTCGTTGGGCGTTCTCCACACATAAACACGGCCCGTGGTTGGGAATAGGATGAATGATGACTCATCCGACCATATCACACGTTTGCAGTCCTCAACGGTCCAAGTTGCATGGTCGCGGCACCATTTGCGGCGTGCGAAAGCGTTATGGTCCCTGATGAGCGGTTTGGCCCGTGCAACACGACCCCGTAAGTTCATGTTATGTAATTCGCGGCGGACTGTGATTGTAGAAACAGGGGGTGAGGTGCTGATTGAGTTCCTCCGTCACTTCCTCCGCAGTGGCACGACGGTTCTGCGTGACAATGCGCTTTAATACCCGGCGTGAGCTGTCACTCATGATTTTCTTCCGCCGACTGTTCCGCTTCCCCGATGTGGTTTTCACGTGTGTTGTGTAGGCCATCATTACCTTCGATACTGTCCCACGCGACGCACCTAACACAGTAGCCACTGCCGTCACACTCACTGCACATAACCGCGCATCAACAATTTGCCCTCTTTGAAAATCTGAGAGGTCTCCCATTTTACACTACCTCTGTCTGCTGCAGCCACTGGACACTGCTTTTCCAGTGCGCCTGACGTAGTATGGAGACCGACCTAACACACCACCACCAGCGGTCCGGCGCTGCTGGCGCCACGACACCACTGCGAACCCATACATCTGACGTGTTGCCAACTACAGGTGTTTCCATTTTTCTGATCACTATCTGTAGTTAGACGATGTAAAATGAACATAGAAAACGTAACCCGATAAATAACGTGCTCATTGTTGTTTTGTTTTGTAAAGTGGTTCAAAGCATTGTATATGCATGTAGGTTTGTTCGACTGTTCGGTGCCCATGCGCAGTATTGGAAGAACTACGTAAGCCATGGAGCGTTGGTCTAACGAACATCGCGCTTTTGCAGTGGAGTGTTTCTTTAAGAACAAAGACTCTGCAACGATTATGCAGCGTAAGTATCGGCGTCATTTTAACATTGGCAGAAATTGACAGGTACCGACACGACAAACTATTCTTAATTGGGCGGAAAAGTTCCGAGCTTCGTCTTCTGCAATATCAAAGAAATCCCCAGGTCGTCGACGTTCAGTGAGAACACCAGGCAACATACAGAGGGTTCGAGGACCATTAATTAGGTGTCCAAGGCGTTTAGCTCGTCGGCATGCTGTGTCACTTGGCATGTCAGATAGGAGTGTGCGGCGAATATTACACCAGGTCATACATTTCCACCCATTCAAAATGCAGATGATTTACAAGTTGCTTCCTGAGGATTTTAATGCTTGCGTACAATTCTGCAATACGCTGTTGCAAATGATTAATGAGAACCCAAACTTTATGCAGAGGTTAATCATGTCCGACGAGGGTCCTTTTCACATTCATGGGTGTGTAAATAAGCAGAATTTCCGTTACTGGGCACCCAGAAATCCAAGGATGTTGCATGAAGTGCCCCTTCATAGCCCTAAAGTAACAGTATGGTGTGGTGTTATTTTGATGGGATTATTGGACCATACTTTTCAACAACGAGGATGGTAACACTGTAACTGTCATGTGTGCTCGGTATGTGGACATGCTCGAAAACTTTTTACTCCATACAACTGCGAAGGCATCGCCTTAGACAGATGTGGTTCCAACAAGACGGGGCCACGTCACACACAGCAATTGCATAGATCAACATTCTTAGGAGGATTTTTACAGGACGGGTTGTCTCGTCGCTGCAATGTTCCTTGGCCTGCACGGTCACCCGACCTATCGACATGTGACTTCATCCTATGGGGTTACTTGAAGCAACAAGTGTATGCAACAAAACCAGCAACATTACAGGATTTGCGTGAATCCATTCAACATGCAATCCACCAAACCCCGCTGGACATGGTTCAACGAGCTGTGAGTGCTGTGAGGCGACGTGCAAATATCTGTTTGAATAAGCATGGTGCTCACCTCATTGACATAATTTTCAAGACGTAGTTACCATATGTAATGCTTTTGCGTGTACACCTTGTATCAAAAAGGTTGAGTCGTCGAGGCAAACATTTTCTAAGTCCGACTTCGGGTATCTTCGGAAAAAAGTAAACCAGGTTCGAACCTCGAAGCCAACCTTTGTAATCGGGGAAAATCTTGCAGATGTGTTTTTCTTCTTTTAGATATAATAAGACTTGTTACCAATAATATATAAAAAGCAACATTGATTGAAATTCTTAATGATACAATATTTCGAAACTTTGTATTAATGTCAGCACATGCTTGTTTGTCATTTTGCTCTCCATACTTAATGGAACATTTAGATACGTAAACGAATCTTTCCATATGTAAAAGAATAGTGAAAGTTAAGACATAGAACATAATTCTGTCCTGAGTACTAAAATAAAAGTCAAAGTAGAACAAAAGCAGCGTTTGTAGTGGATATGAATGTAATTATTATCTTAAATACAGCTATATATCGCTAGAAGTATTCTCCGAAGAGCGCTTGTGTTAGTTCAGTTGTATGGCGTTGGATTTCAAATCGTAAGGTTGAGGGTTCGATTCCCATCTGAGTCAACGTTTTTTATGACATTCTATTTTCCGCAATGCATGAAAAATTATATAAAAAATTACATTAAAACACGTCAGTTGTATATATATAACATATAATCATTGCAGAACATACTGATTATTATTTTTAAAATATAACAGGTGTTCACAGTACGTTGGTATTCTATGATATATATGAATGTTAAATTCAAATTAAGAAAATAATATCATCGCAATAAATAAATTATGTAGTGTATTTATTTGCAGCTATTTGTCATATAGAGGTTACTTCTCAACATTCGTATTACGGCATGTCATTGATATTCTTGAAAAAATATCCGAGGCATAAAAAGAGGGTATAAACAGAGAATCCAAAGTCGGAACGCTCGCAAGAAATTCATGAACCCCAAAGGTCACGTGAGCAGACTGGAATTGTCCTTATGAAGCATGCCACAGCAGAAGTCTTTACATAGATTTTCAATTCAATACCTGATATATGCTTTTGCAATGTGGAAGTGGTGATGCCTTTGGTCGCTTTCTCTCACTTTCTCGCTCGCTCACTCTGTATTTATATATATGAAAGTAGATGTATATGTGTGTTTCGACATAATTCTGATATGTCTAGAGCAATTTTAACCATATTTCTTACAATCTGGAAAAGAGTACTGTCGGGATACATATCAAAAATGCTAGAAAAGGATCGATATTAGTATCGAATCCATAGTTTCGTGGTCTCTTAGGTAAACAGTTCTACTTTCAATTTAAGTCCAATTAAGCTCCCATTAGCACCCAGGGTGGTTACGTAGCGACAAAAAATATCGAAATCAACCGATATTAGAGCCGAAGCGTAAGTTTTCAGTGCCGCGTTTCCCATTAGTCCAAATAGGCCCGTGCCTAGAGGGCAACATATTTGAAGAGCGCAAAGTTTAAAATTTTAATTTTTTTCGTATGAAAAAATTTTAAAAAATCGAGAGCAAATATACTATTTCATGAGCAATCCCCTTTTACTATTCTAATATTTTTAATGATAGCGTAAGAAATCTGAAAATAATTCACAACATGTTTCCCATTTTTTTTACGTAGTTGTATCTGTAGCATCTAGTGAGTGGTATTTAACTGCACTAAATTCACTAATTAAGCATATTCAATTAAGTTTTATTTGTTAGTTAGGGATCAAGGGGCGGAGAAATATGTAGTTATTGGGAGCGCCGAGAGCAAAAGTGCGTAGGGACGCCGAGCTTCTAAATGCAGCACTATTCGCTAAATTAATTGGTAGAAATTTTAATGCCATTTAAGACCAAATTTAGTCCTAACGGTGGCAGTATCCGTTTGCTGTCCTAGGAGGAATGAAAGGGCTGATATCAAAATTATAAAAAAGACCTACATTAGTGTCGAATCTATAATTTTGGGGGTCTCTTAGATAAAGAGTGGCACTTCCGATGCCATGTAAGTCAAGCTCTCATTATCACAATGAAGGAGTGGGTGAAATTTGTGACATGTAGAAATAATTGAAAATGACCAATGTTAGTATACAACCCATATCTTTCGTGGTTCCCAAGTTCATTGGGAGCAGTTCTGATGATCTTTAAGTTTAACTTCCAGTAGGAGTAAGATCCCCTAGCACATCTAATAAGGAGAGTCGAATGGAGTAACATATACAATGATTCAAAACGACCGATATTAGTGTAGAGTTCATGGTTTCGTTATCACCGAGATAAATAGCAACACTTCTGAACGAACATGTCAGCCTGATTTTGAATTTACAAGGGCAGCATCGAATGCATTGCCCGCACAGCTCTATGCATTTTAATGTTCCTGTATAAATGAATATTCCAACGTATTTCTGGAATGTCTGGGACAACCATTACCAAACTTGGGGGACATATTACTTTCAATCTAAGAAGAAAATATTGCACTAGTATGAAGTTACGGATGTTTGGAGCTGTGACATGTAAAAATAATGTAAAACGATTGATCTTAGTGTTTTCTCCATAATTTTCTCGGTCGTTGAGATGGATAGTGATGCACCCAATTGAGGTTACATCCAAACTCATCCCCATCTTCACAGGATGATGGCCTGGAAGAGCTAAAAATAAAATCTCAAAAATTACTTAAATATTTGTCGAATTCATAGTTTTCGGGGTGAGAAAGCGTTTCTAATAACTTTGGAAGGTAATTTGTACCCACTTCAAGATGGGCTTTTTAATAATATCAATTTCTCACCTTAAGAAATTACCATTACAACTATGATATTAAGCCAACCTTCGCAATCGATGAAAAAATTATGTGGATGTATGTTTCGTCTTTAAATGAAACAAGACATATTAAAATCAAAGATGGAGTGGGTCAGTGGGTCGGTTGGTAAGTGGGTGAAATGGGTCAAGATTTGTGAGTGGGTCCGTGGATCGTGGGTCAAAAGGACGTGACCTACTGCGAAACACCACTCACCGTGACTCACACTGGCCCACTGGGTGTCCACCCTTTTAGTCGAAAGATATTTCGTCCAAAGAACATTTCGTCCAGAGACATTTAATCCAAAGACATTTGGTCCAAAGGACAATTCGTCCAAATGACATTTCGTCCAAAATACAATTATTCCAAAGGACATTTCGTCCAAAGGAGAATTGGTTCAAAGGATATTTCGTCCAAAATACATTTGTTCCAAAGGACATTTCGTCCAGGGATGTTTAGTTCAAAGCACATTTCGTCCAAAGAACATTTGGTCCGGTAACGCTTGGGAGTCAAGAGTTTGTTTCTATTAGAAGAGTAAAAGTGATTCATATAACATTATGACTCAGTATCTTCTTATTTCTAAAACAAATTTGAAATAGAGATTCATTCCGCAATTTTCATTTCGATAGAACAAATAATACTGAGATATTCAGAAAAACGTAAACGCTTGAAAAGAAGATGGCCGAACAACAGGAGTGAAGGAAAGGTTGCAGTCTGAAGTATGTTGCTGTAATAACTGCTAACATGACATCTAAAATTTTCATGTTGTGAATGAAATAGTTCTAAAATAAGTACCGGTAACTAAAATTAATGGAGTTTAAATTTGAGTAAGTTAAATATTAGGTATTCAAACCCTTGTGTTAGAAAAGTGAAAAATTATGTGTCAAGTATATTTGAAGAAATACTGAGAATAGAAAAGTACACATGTGTGAAATATATTCTTAGTGTCCAAAGATAATACTCTTAAACAGTCACATTCTTGGCTGCAACATTGTGAAAAGTGATTGACAAATATAAGATGAAAGTTGGAACATTTCGTGTAGAATATACGTATCTTTTCAGATTAACCACAAGTCTGGTTTCTATTCGTAGACTATTGATAGTGTGTAACTTCGGCAGACGTTTCTACATAATTAGTGAGTTGTATGACAAACCAGAATTGTTAACTTGTCTTGTATTTTTATTTCAGTGTTACTCCTTATGTAAATATAGTATATAGTTTTGCCTTCATATTCATTTTCTCGGTACAGCACAGTACATTTAATTATCCATTGCAAAGTCTCAAACCAAATACAAGATTCACATTACCATGCGGAGGCAATGTTGTCCGCAAATGAAGAGAAAGTATGCTCTTCAAAGGGTTGTTTATCATTTTGGGAGGTGAATTCCTTAACCAACGAAGCTACAACTGTATTTCTGCGAAGCTAAAACTGTATTCTTGTAAAATTAATAATGAAAGCAAAGAAAGGCGGCCATTTAGTTTTCAGGCGTTTACGTTTTTTCTGAACATCTCAGCATATATTTGTTTCATCGAAAAGAAAATTGCAGAATAAATCTCTATTTCAAAATTTCCTTTAGAAATAAGAAGCTACACAAGTAACACTTCCCAAGTGTAACACTCCAATTTTGATAAAATTTGGCAGGCAGATACTACACATAAAATAAATAAATACGTGTTTTCTATTTTCTGCGGAAAAACGGTTTTAGGGGGCAAAAGCCCCCACCCAAAATTTTGAAAGTTGTCGCCCGAAAGGCAAGAAGAAGTGGACCGAAATGACTGAAATCGTTCAAAAATATTGTAGACGAAAAATGAGGGGATACGGGTATCGTGTTTTCTAGAAGGAATGGTTGTGTGGGGCGCGGACCCCTCCAAACCTTTGCTCATGAAATATCAAAAATGCTAGTAACAGTATGTCAGAAGTGCCTAAATTTACATGAAGAATTGCAACGAAACTTTGTGTATGGACAATATGCAAAAAATTAATGAAGACGGGTTTTTTATTTTCTGCGAAAAAAGGGTTATAGGGTGCAAAAACTCCCACCCAAACTTTTGAAAGTTGACGCCCGAAAGCCAAGAAGAAGTGGACCGAAGTGAATGAAATTGTGCACAGATATTGTATTTTCCTGAAAAGAAAAAAAACTGTTGAGCGGACCGGGGCGTTGAGTGGCGGAAGGTGTGGACCGAAGCGAATGAAATTGTATGTAGATATTGGATACGTAAAGTAAGGCCTTTCGTGTTTCACAAGTGTCTCCATCTGATTTCTTCAAATTTGGCAGATCAACAACAAGCACAAACAGTATAGTGTATTTTATAGCATTTCAGGAGGCACCTTTAACCCTTGCAATGATTTTCCGCATAAACAAAAACACGTGTCGATTAATTTCGTGTTTGCTGTTGATGTGCCAAATTTGAAGCAAAGCGGATAGGGACACTTCAGAAACACGAAAGACCTTATTTTACATAGGTCTCTAAAATGTCTACCCACAATTTCATTTGCTTTGGTCCACTACTTCCTGCGCTATTACGGTAATATTTACTTTTTTTTCGGAGGAGACCTAGGCCCCAACACCGTTTTTCCGCACAAATTAAAACACGTTTCGTTTATTGTTTTGCGAATTGTCCCTATACGAGGTTTCGTTGCAATTCTCCATACTCTTTAAGAACCTCTGACGTATAATTATTTGCACTTTTGACATTTCGTTATCAACAGTTTAAAAGGTCCGAGATATATGCAACCGCTTTTTTTTTTCAGGAAAATACGAAACCCAATTACCTCAATTTACGTTTACAATATCTGTGCACAGTTTCATTCAATTCTGTACACTTCTTCTTGCCATTTAGGTCTCAAATTTCAAATTTTTGGGTGTGGAATTTTGTCCCTTAAAACCGTTTTTCCTCAGAAAATAAACTCACATTCGTTTATTTTTCCCCTATTGTCCCTACACAATGTGTCGTTCCAATTCTTCATGTCCTTTAAGCACTTCTGACATACTGTTATTAGCACTTTTGATATTTCACGATCAAAGTTTTGTAGGGGTCTGTGTCCCACCCAAACCTTTTTTTTTATTAAAATACGAAACCAGTATTCCCTCATTTTATGTCTACAATATCTCTGCAAAATTTTATTCACTTTGGTTCATTTCTTGTGACCTTTCGGGCCTCAAGTTTCAAACTTTTCGATGGGGGCTTTTGCCCCTAAAACCACTCTTCCGCAGAAAATAAAAAAAAATCGTGTTCATTTAATTTTTGCGTATTGTCAGTACTCAAATTTCGTTGCAACTCTTCATGTTCTTTACACACATCTGACATAGTGTTATGAGTACTTTTGATATTTCGTGATCAAAGGTTTGGAGGGGTTCTGTGCCCCACGTAACCATTTTTTCCAGGAAAATACGAAACACGTATTCCCTCATTTTACGTCTGCAATATCTGTGCACAATTTCGTTCACTTCGGTCTACTTCTTCTTGCCTTTCGGGCGTCAACTTTCAAAATTTTGAGTAGGGGCTTTTGCCCCCCTAAAACCACTTTTCCGCCGAGAAACACGTATTCATTTATTTTATGTGTAGTATCTACCTGCCTAATTTTTTGAAAATTGGAGTGTTACACTTGGGAGGTATTACTTGTGAGTCATAATGTTATATGCATCACTTTTACTCTTCTAATAGAAGCAAACCCTTGACCCTCAAGCGTTACCGGATCAAATGTTCTTTGGACGAAATGTGCTTTGAACTAAACATCCCTGAACGAAATGTCATTTGGACCAATTTTCTTTTGGACGAAATATCCTTTGGACCAAATGTCTTTTGGACGAAATATCTTTTGGACGAAATGTCCTTTGGAACAATTGTCTTTTGGACAAAATGTTCTTTGGACAAATTGCCCTTTGGACCAAATGTCCCTGGACCAAATGTGTTTGCACTAAATGTCTCTGGACGAAAATTCTTAGGACGAAATATCTTTGGTCGAAAACACCCACAACAACCCACCGTCCTATTCTGTTCAGCGCATTGTGAACAGCATCTTCTGAATACTGGTGAGCTTGTCTACGTTTTACTTTCAATATCTCCAATTTTCTTCTTTTTTCTTTTTTTTCTAATGAAAAAAGCTCAGCATTTTGGATTTTGATATTTGCATTTGTTAGAGTGGCAATAGCAATATGAGTTCAATTTTGAGATACAGCTTGTGAGCTTATAGAGGAGCTAACTGCTAGAAAAAAATTTTGAATCACCTGTAATATATGAATTATTATACCTAGTATAAAAAAACTGAAAGTAAGTATGTCTGCGTGATTCTCACAGTCAAATTGCAAAATCAAATGAAAGGACATTTGGCATATAATCAGGCCCCAATCCCAACTGGGAAGTTATCATACGCATATCACATTCATTATAACACATATCCTTAGTGGGGAGTAGGTTTCCGAATTTTTGCGAAAAACTGAGTATCTTACAAGCCGTTCAACTTAGAGAGCTTAAATTCAGTATATAACTTTTTACTAAAAATAAACAGAACCTGTCCTGTCATTTTTAAAAATGTCTTTTATGAGTGGGGGGAGGGCATTTTCTATATATTGGAAATTGGTAGTGGGTTGATTTGTAAAAATTATCGAAAACGATTGATATTAGTTGAGAAATTAATTGAGGATGAAAACTACAGTCCTTTGCATTTTATACCCACTGCTTTCTAATATAATAATTGCTGAAGCTGGTGTTTAATATATGGATCGTTCAGAGCATAAGGCAATCAAACCATAAAGTTGTGAGAAAAATAGACATAACATTTGTATTCCAAGCTTAATTTCATGAGCATTTTAAATTAGTACGGCATGCTTAATTATATGGAAAACTATTTTTTCTTTCTTTTCTTCTTACGTTGGTCTACTTTATCTTGATTTGATACTTTCAAATTTCATCCTGTTTTCTACTGAAATGTATATGTAAGCCAAGAAATGAAATGAAATGAAATCTTTGAGTTTTACGTCCCACGGTTATGCCGGTTAGGCTAAAGGAGACGGTGAGAATGAGAAATGAGTAAAATGGTGGAATGAAGAAAGTGGGAGGAAACGGGAGAACTCGAGAAAACCCACGCACACGGTGTTTGTCCACCAAAAATTTCACTTGGCGGGGTCTGGGATCGAACCCGGGATCCCAAGCACCAGATGTAAGCCAAGAAAGAAATAATTATATATGATAAATTTAAATTCATCTTAATTTGGAAGATTAGAAACACTTTACCATTGTATATCGTAAAGGTCAGATCCACCGTTATTGTAACAGAGCAGTGCTTGAGCGATTGATGGTAGGAATTCAAACTCCGATAAGTGAAAATTTCACAGTCTTGTTTTATTTCAAGTGTAACCTCTTTAGTCAATGGAGAGAAGGACGTGGATCATGGGTCAGAGTGGATTACGTTGTTGGGTTGGAGTTCGTCACAATGGTTCAGAGTGGTTCATAGTTGGTGATGGGTCCATTCTGTATTCTACCATTAATTTCATAATTAGCAATCACCCTGTCCTTTAGCTTAAAGACACAATCGTGGAACATGGAATTTAATATTAGTGATGTAATAAACCCATAATGGGTTGCTTCTTGTTTTACCTTGGTGCATTATACTTTGCAATGGTAAGACAAGTTTTTACCTCTTCTGGATAGTTTCACAGTTTCACATTTGTAGAGGTGGTCACGGAGTTTTCAATGAAGGATTTACTACCATCTTGAACGCTCGCTATTTTGCACAAGTTAGCATAAAGACTCGAGACTCTTACCATTTTTTATAAATTTTAGTAATACTTTTAAATGACATACTACTTGATTCCCCTTGCCATTTTCAAATTTTGAGTTGGACCCCTCCTGAGACCTTCCGGGGAACCTTGGGGCAAATCTTTTTCCTCGACACGGGGTACCTTTGAAATTATAAAATACATGTTTTCCGGTGTTGACATCTGTTTCATCGTTTCAGACTTTTATGAGTGTCAACGGCCTTCATGGATACCATGCTTCTTTATTCTCTTAGTTTTCAGATACAAGCCCCCATGCCGTAAGCATCAGTGGACCACCGATGCGCAACTGGCGACGTTTCGCCAAAAGTTGGTGATCCCGCAGCTACGATCCGTGGTGGCCCCACTTTGGTTTTGAAAATTATACCCAGCGGCAGAGACTCGACGAAACGCTAACGAACTACAAAATTCCTCCCCCAAAATATGTTAAATCGCCCATATGCTTGATTTGTTTATATTCAGGTGAGTGTAAAAAACACTAGGGAAAAAGCAAGAATCCCAAGGTGGGTGCGAACCTTCAACTTTAACTTTACTTGCCGCATATTCTTCTGACTTCGCCACGGAAACGATGAAGAAAATCTCGCTTGTAGAAGGAGAAATTATTGAGGTCTTAATTTAGCCAATCAAACAAATCCCTCTATCTCGAGTTCTGTGAGATGGTACTGTGAACCGTTTCGAGATTTATTGCTTTCTGGTGGGGTACTATGTATGTGCAAAATTTGAGAAAATCGCCGACGCGCACCTTCGGAGACTCTACTCTTTAGTGCAATGTTGACCAGAGATAGTGTGGGTCAATGAAACCTGGATCCACAACATAATGACCCACTACACATCGTGACCCACAACGACTCAACACCCAACGTGACCCATTCACCCACCGTGACCCAGTCTGACCCACCACCAACTATAAACAACTCTGAACCATTGTGACCAACTCCGACCCACTAAAATACATCGTCATTAAGTTTGATCCATTATCCACGCCATCCTCTCTACTGGCTTAAGAGGTTATATTTGTAATAAACCAATTTTTTCCAGTAGTTAGCTCCTCTAAAAAGTCATAGCCTGCATCTCAAAAGCCAAGTAGTAAGTCCTATTGCCATTGTTACAACTGGAAATATCAAAATCCAAAAGAGCCTGAACTTCTTTCTTCATGAAATGAAACAAAATGAAGAAAAGAAGAAAGATGGATATCTTGAAAGTAAAACGTAGACAAACTTGCCAGTGTTCAGAAAATGCTATCTAGAAGGCACTGAGCAGAATGGGTTGGTGGGTCAATGGGTCAGTGTGAGTCACAGTGATGGTGTTTTGCAGTGGGTCACGCCTTATTGACCTACAATCCACTGACCCACTCACAAATCTTGACCCATTTGACCCACCGATCAACTCAATCTCTGATTTTACAATTAGTATATTATTTAAAAGACGAAACATACATCTACACATTTTTTCTCGATTGCGAAGGCTAGCTTGATACATATACTAGTTGAGATGGTAATTTCTTCTTAAGGTGAGAAATTAATACGATTAAAGAACCCATCTTGAAGTGGTTACAAATTACATTCTAAAGTTATTAGAAACGCTTTCGCGACCCCAGAAAACTATTACTTCGACAAATATTTAAGTAAGTTTTTACATTTTATTAATCATATCTCCAAGCCCCTCATCCTGTGAAGATGGGGATGAATTTGGATATAACGCCATAGAGTGCCTCACTATTCATCTCAACGACCCAGAAAACAATGGATAACACTCTACAATCAGTCATTTTACACTATTTTCTCATGTCACTCCCCTCAACTTCCATCCCTTGAGGTATCTGAATTCCACAATATTTGTTCCTTAGATTGAAAGTAATATGTCTCCCATGTTAGGTAAAAGTTGCTCCAGACATTCCGGAGTTTCGCTGGAATATACACGTATACATACATCAAAACATTTAGAGCTGTGTGAGTAATGCTTTCGATGTTGCTCCTGTAAATTCAAAATCCAGGTGGCATAGTCGCTCATACCAAAACGTGGCATTAAATGACATTGTGCTTGTAATAGTGTCACGAACTCAAACTATGGATTTGACACTAATCTCAGTCACTTGATACATTTTATTTTTTATCCTTTATCGCCCGCCATAATAATGGGTTTTGAATCGATTGAATTGATTTTGAGTTTAACGTCCCGTTAGCAGTGAGGCTATATGAGACGTAGACCTACTAATTAACGTAGAATCCGAACTACATGAGCTCTCGCTGGGGGCCGAATCTGAGTCTCCCACGCCGAAAGCGTGTACGCTATACGCTTAACCACAAGGGAGCTTTACGATGAGAGTTAAATTTGGAGTTTAACGCTTTCGGAGTTGTAATTATTAATACCTGCAACGAGAACTATGGATTCGACACTAATATCGATCGCTTTTACTTTATATATATCACCCTCCAACTCCCAATAGCTTAACCCTAGAGTACTTTTTTAGACTGTAAGCACTATATGTAGGAAGTTTGTTTACATGATGGAACACACACACACACACAATATATATATATACACATACACACACACACACACACACACACATATATATATATATATATATATATATATATATATATAAGAGGCGGAGAGAAAGGGACCACATCCATATACCAAAGTCTTGCAGATTATTGAACTGAAATCCTTTGGAAAGAAATCCTATTCTGCCTTCTTTCTGGAGTATAAATAAGTCTCTTAGACATGACTTCGTGTTCGTAAATTTCCTGTTTACATGGTTTTGGGGATCGGAAGTTTTGTGTCTGTAACGAAGTTTGGAGTTTGTATAATAATTTCTGTTTATACCCGAATAGTCTCTTTACCTTTCAGAAAGCGTAAATCACTTGCTGTAATGAGAAAATTCAGAAGTAACTTCTGATGAAAAATAGCTGCAAATAATTACACTACATAATTTATTCATTGCGATGATATTATTTTCGTAGTTTGTATTTAACATTCACATATATTATAGAATACCAACGTACTGTGAAGACTTGTTATATTTTAAACATAATAATCAGTATGTTCTGCAATGATTATATGTTATATATATACAACTGACGTATTTTAATGTAATTATTTTATATAATTTTTCATGCATTGCGGAAAATAGAATGTCATAAAAAACGTTGACTCAGATGGAAATCGAACACTCAACCTTACGATTGGAAATCCAACGGCGTACCACTGAGCTAACACAAGCGCTCTTCGGAGGATACTTCTAGCGATATATAGCTGTATTTAAGATAATAATTACATTCATATCCACTGCAAACGCTGCTTTTGTTCTACTTTAACTTTTATTTTAGTACTCAGGAGAGAATTATGTTCTATGTCTTAACTTTCACCATTCTTTTACATATGGAAAGATTCGTTTACGTATCTAAATATTCCACTAAATATGGAGAGCAAAATGACAAACAAGCATGTGCTGACATTAATACAAAGTTTCGAAAAATGGTATCATTAAGTATTTCAATCAATGTTGCTTTTTTATATATAATTGGTAACAAGTCTTATTATATTTAAAAGAAGAAAAACACATCTGCAAGATTTTTCCCGATTGCAAAGGTTGGCTTCGATGTAAGAACTTGGAGTACTTTTTCCCGAAGATACCCGAAGTTGAACTTAGAAAATGTTTGCCTCGAAACAGCAATAAAGAATGCGCTCAACCTTTTTGAGACAAGGTGTACATTCTGGACATGTAAAACGTTTGTTCATAAAAGGTCATTAAAATATTTAATTTGCAAAAAAACATCGTCTAACTATTTCTTCCGCTTCCTATATATTAAAATAAAATGTGACTAAACTAAGTAAATCATTTACTCCGAATAGTCTCTGCAAGTAATTTATAGAAAATTGTCAGAAATAATGAACATAAACTATTAGTTGTCAATTAAAAGTGTAGCAAGTGATAGTTCTAAACCCAAGTAGAATATTCATTCTGCTTCATTTAAATAATAAACATTTTACAAAAATAATGATCTTTTGGCTGTATCGTAAATATTTTAATAAATAAATAAATAAAATACATATGTATAATTTAATCATCGCAACTGGATATCTGATTCCGTGGGTGAAGATAATGAATATTACTACAACGTGTTAGAAAGGTGGGGGCCGCAGTGGCCCAGTGGAAGCCGGTGGGTGTAGCTAAACAGCCTGAGATGTCAGCCTGTAGTGTTGTCAACGGCCCGAGCGGCTCGGCTCACGACTCAGTCACCACCGAGCCGAACCTTGAAGTGAGCCGACCCTACACCTCAACATACCGAGCCGGTTCGAGATTCATAAAAGTGATTAGATACTAATACAATATGAAGTATATGCTCTATAAGCCTTTCACACAATTCTACTGCTTGGAGCTGAAATCAGTCAATACCGAGGAAGTTAATTATTCGTCCCTGACTGAAAACTGTTCCGCGAAGACATCTTTAAACAAATCCCATTTTTATGGAACGCAGTAAAATTGATCAAAGACAAGCGCTACAATTCGACTCAACTGACACTTGTGTATGTGCGGCCGTTTGCCTGTTAAACAACTATCTTTTATTGTTTTGGTTTCATTTTAATGAAAATTGGCTTATGGTTTCAACTAATAATCCTATTGTTTGGGATTTAACTCTATCAAGAATAACGGTGAGAGCTAAAACACTCACCCTTTGCACATACACATATAAAACAATTTTGTGTTATAGGCAAAACAACTTAAAGATCATTTGATTAGACAAAATATAGCCTATTTTTACTTTAAGCCATCCGCATCATTCGAATTGGTTGCGGGTGAAATTGGCAATGGATAAGCGCGTAAAAGGGACCAAGTTCCCCTGAACTTCGAAATTTGGTTATTTAAATATTATAATAAAATATTTTTAAAAATAACTTTCACCATATTGAGTCAATTTGATTCAATATGGCGTATATTTTCTTTGGGGCTTCTCGATCATCCCTATTAAATGAAGTCAATTGGGGTCAAGAGAAAAATGGAATTAACTTTTTCAATTTTACGTCCAAAGATGATGCCCTGTAGACTAAGGGACACGATGATTGAGGGATGTGAATTATGATGGTAGACTTGGTGGAATGATAATGTGGGAGGAGACGGAAGTACGCCGGCTCTCAAGAATTAGAGGTTGAATTACTTTACCCTGCCGTTTTAAAAGGATACAGTATAACTTCTGTAAAAAGTATTTAATTTTTAAAGAATATGGTGCGAATGTAATTTGGAGTTTATGAACAAGCCACACTTTTAGGGGTAAAATCAGTCAAGAATGACCAATCGCCCCCTCCTAATCATGTTACTTTACAAAATTCCAAATATTATTTTGTAGATTCCCTATTATCTCCGCTGTTTGGAATTGGCGAATAACAAAAGAGTAAATTTCATTCCTCTTGTCATGTAACAAGAAATATTTCGTGCAAATTAGAGTTTTGTGAAACAATGTGTTTTGTTTGAAATTACAGGCATAAAGTTGTTGTTTGGAGTTGAAGTTGGAGGAAAAAAGGTGAATTAATTTCATTTCGTGAAACTGTTAACAACATTTTTTCTCCAAAATTCCAAATTTTCATGAAATAGTAGGTATGTTTTCTTTCAGGCTGTACTTAGGTCTATTGTTTATGCTGTTACGCATGAGAGTTGGGGGTAATTAAGCCAATTTCAAGATTACATTTTACGATAACTTCTGTGCTTTTGTTAAATCTGATTTCATGAAGCAACTTTTATTTTTGAAAGTGAAGAACTACTATTGTTGGTATTGACTGAAACTGATGAAGAGAAAGATAAACTAAATGTAAAAGTTGAAAAGAAATCCGCTCGCTTCTTCAACACACAGCACAAGTAGTGGTGATAAAACGTTATTTTGTAAAGAAGAAATAAAATATATAATTCTAGCCCCAAATGTCTTTTGGACATTAATTAGGAAAAAAAATAAAACTATTTTTTCTAAAAACGAAATAAAATATTTAACTTTAGCTCCAGAGGTCTCTTGGAAATTATTTGGGATGAAAATAAAATCAAAGTTGAATTTGATGAAGAAAACGTAAGACATTTAATCCAGCTTCAAATGTCTTTTAGGTTAATTGAGAACAAAAATGAAATGTTTAAGTTCTTTACCATTGAAGAAAAGAAGAAAAGATCAATAAAAGGCAAATATTTGGAAATGAAAGAATTCTAGTATTTTGTCTAGTCACCTTCTGCTTCTATATCGTCACCCAAACGATTAGGTATACTAGCTACAAGATTCGAGAATATAGTTGGATGTTGTTGGAAATTATTCCAGAGTTCTATTACATGTGCCTCAAGAATTCCTTTGTTACGGTCTTGTCGACGTTCTTTCCATTCTTGAACCATTAACGCCCAAAGATGTTCTATGGGGTTAAGATCTGGCGATCGAGGAAGCAATTCTATACATATTAGCTCTGAATGATCTTCCAACCATGCTTGAGTTTGCCTCGAGGTATGAACACCACTGTTGTCTGCATAAATACGAATTCCTCTTGTTCTGGAAATTTTTCGTGTAGAGACGGAAGCAGTATATTCTCCAGTACTTGGATATAAGTCGCACTAGTCATTCGTCCAGGAACAGGAACGATCTCGCCCGGACCTTCAGCTGTCATATAGCCCCAAAAATGAGCTGAAATTCGTCTTGAATGTTCGGTGCGAATGACATGTTGTGGAAAACATGTGTCCCGCGTGGCCTGTATAATATCAATCTCCCTTGCAGATCAGAGAGGAACACCTTCTCATCACACCAGATGACGAGATCCCAATAGGCTTGTGGAAGACTCACGTTCATAGTAGTATTGGGGTTACTCTGCCTAACTCTCGATTATTCAATTTGGGTCCCCATGCACCATAGTGAATGAATTAGGGATGCTTTGGCCCGGGATTACGTCACCTATTGAAATTTTGCTTATGCTTATTCAGGGGCCATGCACGCTGGTACGAATGAATCAGAGGTACCTTGGCCAGGCTATGACGTCATTGAATTGGGAATATTGGATCAGAGGTCATGATGATTCTTTAAAATTACTAAAAATATGATCTTGATGATTCATTATGTTATGAAATAATACAGGTTTACGAATGCTTTCGTTCCCTTTTATGGCATAAAATTTGGAGATTGTTATATCTTTGATGAGATGGACTAACACGGGTGCAAATGAAATCTTTAGTTTTACGTCCCACGATTATGCCGGTTAGGCTAAAGGCCCATACAGCAGAGGTGAACGCTCTACCACTGAGCCACCGCACCTCTACTGGTATGAATGAATTAGAGGTAGTTGGTTCGAGCTAATATGTTCGTTTGACGTCACTGAACTGTGATTTTTAGCTTGGAGCTTATGATGGCTTGTTTCGTTCCCTTTTATGGGTATAAAATTACCAAAACAAGGTTTGATCTCTTTCTTGATGACCTATTACATTATGAATTAGTAGACCCCAGTAATAGTATAAATTAGTATTAATATGAAACTCGAAAACTTTGGAGTTCCTTTGTGGCTAACCGGTTAGCGTATGCGCCTTTAACGTGGAAGACCAGGGTTCGATTCCCGGAAGGAGCTCATGCGGTTTGGATTGTTATCCCTTTGATGAGATGGACTAACACTGGTGCAAATGGAAATCTTTAGTTTTACGTCCCACGATTAGGCTAAAGGAGACGGTGACGATGAGAAAGGAATGAAAGTGTGGGAGAAAATTGGAGCATAATGTTGTCCACCACAAAACTATTTTTCGCGGGGTTTGAACCAGGGACCCCATACAGCAGAGGTGAACGCTCTACCACTGAGCCACCACGTCCCTTATTAGTGCGAATGTAGTAGAAGTATTTGGATTGAGGTAATGTGATTATTTGATGTCGGGGTGAACTTATTTCACTTTTGGGACCCCCCACATGGACCATAGTGAATGAGTTAGAGATGGTTTGGCCCGGGATTGCATTACCTATTGAAATTTTTGCTTATGTGTACTCAGGGGGCAGAAATCACTCAGGACACATCAGATCACATTGATTTACATCAGGAGTTGGGGGGGAATGGAGGGGAGTATCGCACCTCGTACTCTTTGATGAGTATAAAAATATTAAAATTTGGACGTTTTTAACTTATCCTATTATCTTTCACGAGACATTTTCGTTATATAATAGAGTACAATGATTTACTTTTTGGGAGTTATCGTTCCCTTTGGAGCCTTATTACGTTACATGGAGACATATTTAAAATTATTCCATTAAATTTGATAAGTACTTTGTGATCCATTTTGTTCCGCTTCAAGGGTGAACATGGATACCTTGCAATCGTCCCGAGTTCAATTCTTGGTGCTAGTTTAGGAAATGTTGAATTTAATGTCCCCGCCGATGATGAGAAATGATGAAATGAGAAAACATCATAAACTTACTTGCTTGCGGATTGAAGCAGAGACCTCACACATCAGGGAAAAAAAAACGCTGAGCCACCATACTCCATTGAGAAGTTAAGTTTGTTGATTACTATGTAATGGTCCCGAGTTCGATTTTTTGTGTTAGTTTCAGGAAATGTTGAGTTTAACGTCCCCTTGAAACGATGATGAAAAATGATAGGAGGAAACATGAACTTACTTCGTTGTGGATTGAAGCAGGAACCTCATACGTTAGAGACAAGCGCTGAGTCACCGTACTCCATTCAGTGCGAACAGTTTCGCGTATGAAAAGAACATGTACAGGTTATGTTACATTATACATTTCAGTGCGAGCAATTTTCACACTAGGTTTATGTTTCATATAGAAAGATAGAAGATCTGTGTTGTCATCTTTTTACTTCGTGTGCGACTTTGACCTTGAAGAAAACCTTGCTGACTCAGTGCAAAGCATTGACGTATACACATAATCTTATTGTTTAGTTGGCTGTATTTAGAGATGAATCAGACATTTAAGGTTGCTGGTTCGAATCTAGTTGTGTTCGCTGTAACTCAGTGTTTGAGCGATACTTACCGAAATTTTCCAGTGTTGCCAACACTATCAGAATGAATTGATTCATTTAGTCGGAGCAGTTTCGTGACGAAAACTGATTTTTGTTTTGCACACAATTTTTTTTTCTGAAACAGAATTTTGTTTGTACATAAAATTTTTTTTCTGAAACAGAATTTTGTTTGTACATAAAAATTTTTTGCTGAAACAGAATTTTGTTTGTACATAAATTTTTTTTCTGAAACAGTTTTTGTTTTGTACACAAAAAAAATTTCTGAAACATAATTTTGTTTTCGTACAAAAATTTTTTTCTGAAAACATTTTTTTTCGTACACAAAAATTTTCTGAATCAGTTTTTTTTCTTACACAAAAAAAATTTCTGAAACAGAATTTTATTTTGTACACATTTTTTTTATTTTGTACATGAAAAAAAAGTTCTGAAACAAAAATTTAGTTTGATTTTTTTTTTCGTAAAACATTGATTTATTTTACCGGTAAACTGATTCAGAAAAAAAAATTGAAATCGCAGTACAGGAAAAGAATTTGATTTTAGGATGTGAAATAAAACACAGAATCATGTTTCGGTACATTTATTTTAGCATGTGAAATAGAATACAGAATTTCTTTTTCTTCAAAGGAAGACGTGTACGTGACGGGTACAAATTCTGTAAAGAGAAAATAAAAACATATGAATATACATGGTAATATTTATTTTTTTCCTGTGAAAGAAGAAAAAACAGATTATTAACATAAACTAACTGATCAAGAGAGTAATGTGAGAAAAAGAAAAACAAATGTGACGTACCTGAATTCCTTTTTTTTTCTCCACTGGTTTCTGCAAGGTGATGTCATCTGAGTTTGTCTCCGCTGTGGCCTCGTTGAAGCATGTCCCGTGTTGCGGTTGATTCTTTGCCCCGTCTTTGGGAAGTGATGTTGGTGGAATTAGGGAAAAATATGGCTGTTATTCTGTTCTGGCTTTTTTATACCCATAGGGCAATGTTTCGTATGTGTCTGGTACTAATCGGCGTTTTTTATAGTTGAAACTGTACTTCTTTTCTTTAGGTTTTGTGACAAGATGATGATCGTGGGTTCTGTAAATTTTGTGCGGCGTGCTAATGGAGATTTTTTCACTCGATTGATTTATGATCATTTGCTCCAGACTATTGAAATTTAACTTTTGACTTGCAGTATAATTGAGTGTGAATCCACGAATTTTGCATACATAACTGGTTGATTTCGTGTCGGGGTCGTAGATTTCCAAGGCGTATTGTTTTGGGCCACCAGACACGAATTTTTTAATGTATGCTTTTGGTCCAATTGATTCCAGTTCATTTGACATTGAACCAAGAAATACTTCTGGTTCTATTGTGGGCTGTGATGGTCGCTGCGTGAATATCACTGAATCTGTATCGAAATATAGTACTCTTTCTTGCAGCAATTCTAAATATTTGTAGAGTTCCAGACGAGCTTGACACGTTGTAAATGCTCCAAGGACAACATTAGCATTGTGATTTTGTACTGGAACATCATCTTCATACTGCCAATAAAGGTATAACAACGAATCGTTAACAGGTAAAATTTGGTTGACTTTTATATCTGGAGCAGTTAATTTCTGATACAGTTCTTTGGGGTCGTTAATGATGGTCGTTTGGCTGAAATTGTCTCTTATAGCGAGTAGTCCCCAGAAGGCATTCAAACAGAGTTTTGCAAGACTACGACGTGCTGAATTTGAAATTATATTTGCTGCATCCAAAGTTATGCCTTCACGTTGTTGTACCACTTGAATATACTGCTGCTTTTCTTCTTCGGTGACGCAATTGGCAGGCCAACCAGAAGCTTCCAGCTTAGATTTCAAAAATGTGTTAATGTATTCGCTGAATAATCCGCCAGTTTTGGTTTCTGGATCATATACGGTGATGTCGTAATCCCAAATTTCGTAAATTTCAATGACTTGATACCCAAGTTCAATGGCTTTTTGAATTTCATAGGACACCCACGTTCCTGTTAGACTTCGTTCAGTGTCGGTATGTGTACATTCAGAATCTTGATTTAATGCTGTGGCACAGGCAGCACAAAGTGGAAACAACAACTTCTTATTTGAGCGAAATGGCAGCACTGGATGAAACACATTTCTGCTAGGCAAAATCTTCAACTTGACCAATCCGTTGACATCTTGAATGTCGGGCATTTCTGGATTTCCCTGTAGATATATTCGTGGATGTCCTATTGGATACCGTCCACATTTATTCACATAAGGATACAGGGAAACGATATCCAAGAATTTTATTTCTTCGCCTTCATTTTCATTTGCGACGTGGTACAATTTAATGGCATTAACACGGCCACCATAGAAACTGTCTCTTGGATTTAATGGTGTCTTATTAGTATAAGGATGTGTGCTTAAAGAAGAGGCCAATGCTGGATTGGATTTTAACACTTGACGAAATTCACATTCCCACATTTCATGTACTTTATATCCCATGGATCGTAATAATTTGATTTTACGCTGTGTTCTCTCGTAGCGATAGTTCATCGTTTCTTCGGAGTTCTCATAAATGGGCTGATTACGGCCTGTAGGGACACATAGAGGACAGCCGTGAATTCTGCAACCTTGAAATTCATACACGTGTTCCTCTTTAGTGTCAGGATCTTTGTAGTAGCCGTCCAGATGAAAACCAGCAACATAAACTTCTTTTCCTCTCGCAGCATGCAGAATTTGATGACCCTGTTTTTCCTCCATGTAGGCAAGCCACTGCAAAGCAATCCGTGACTGATTGTTTCTGTGACGATATCCTCGTGCAGGGAGAATGCTAATAGTATTGGGTTTTAAGAAATTTCGTCGAAATACTAAATTGCACGCACTCGCCAAAGTGATAGTCTCCAGGAAAGGATTAACGTGAGTTTCTTGTTCAAAAGTGGTCATGAAAGATATACAAGCCATTCGAAGTACGTTGACGTCCTGGACACAATAGTTCATCAATTCTTCTTGGAAAATAAACGTATCGTTCTGGTGTTCGTTGTACCATGTCATGAATTTTTCTCGTTCATCCACTTTCATTTCATCTGCACCATAATAATGGATGTCCGGTAATTTTCCCACATACGTTTGATTTGCAGCAGTATTAAAAAAGTGTGGAAAATATCCTTTGGTCGCTGGTAAATGAAATGCCTTGGATAATTTACTTAAAGCCATTGGCATGAAATTTAAGGAGTCAATAAACGATAAGTGATTCACTTTCATGCTTAAAATTTTTGCTCCGTTCAAGATCAAAGTAGGTTTCAATTCATGTTTTTCCACTAAAGATTTAAGAATAAAATGACCATCATATCCCTTAGAATTATGTGCCAAAGATACAATAAGTTTGATGTTGGGTCGTGGTTGACGTAAATACGCAAGAAAGGCATTGATCGGATCATCTTGAAAAATATGTTCCCGCTGTCCACAAACTTCACACGGATGATGTATATCTTCATCTTGAACACAGTTGTAACATACTTGTTGGGCCACCAGTAAATTGGGCTTATGAATGAACGTATCTTCATCAAAGAAAGTATCCTGTGTGGCTTCGATATCATAGAAGACAATCGTAGCCTTCTTGGCATGTAACCCTGATGGAACTCCAGGTTTTAATTGAGTCGTATCAGGCTTCATGTAGCATTGGTGGGTAGACGTAACGTGTTTATGGCACACATTACAAAAATAATCTGTACAATCATGTTTTCTTTCCCCTGTATGGACAAACGAATAAATGCGTAGACATTTGGCACACTGTTTCACCATCTTGCATATTGGTTGACCTTTATGGTATGGTACAGTTAGATGATTTGTATAGCATGTTTCACCATAAAATTCACGATTGCATTCTAGGCACTGCTTCTCCGTATTGGTCTTACTGCATGGCGGTTTTAGCAAACATTTCTCACACATGGCCGAACAGTTCTTAACGTGTCTATTAAGATGATCATATTTTTTGTGGCATGCTACACAATAATACACTGTAGAAAAAACGGCCGTTAATGACGTGATGATGTCATAATGAGAATTGATGCACATTAAATTGATTGGAATCTTGTCTTCGCCACCAGGCCCTTCATACAGAATATCTTCTCCGGAAAAGCTAGTGTATATGGTAAGTTTATAATTTGTCAAGTAACGTTGCAATTGTCGCAATTCTTCCACAGATCCCCCATGCTCTAAATTCACTGATGATCTGGACAAAAGTTCATGTACACCAGGGAGAACAACACACTTTCTTTGGTCCTGATATTGCCTGTACAGTTTCTTGTTCGTATCCTTATATTTCTTTAAACCAATAGCAATCACAATCGCATAAGCCAAACATTTCTTGTCCGTGTTTTTTACACGTAGAATGCCTTTCTTGCACTTTAATAATTCGTCGTTTGATAAAAGACCTCGACGCACCAATCCAAATCCACGGGGCACATCCACATGATGAAAATGTACAATGAAAGGTTCGTTCATGAGAAAACTATCGTTACTTTGAAGGATGCGATCAAAGGAAGCCCATAAAGTTTCCAGTGTCAGATTACTTGCACGCCGAAAAGATAAATAAAACGGTTTGTTCTTCTCATCATGAGATAAAATCGATAATCCAACCATCGATAATTCGTCGACATTTTCCAATAAGTAATCCAACATCTGTTGAAAAGAAGTCTGAACCCATTCAACAATATCTGTGTCACTAGTCGGAGCATTAATTTGAATTTCCAGCATTCGTCCTTCGAGATTAAAACGCCGATAATGTCTATTGATTTCTCGCAAGACAGTAAAGCCAGAAGTAGCCATATTCAAATAGTAAAAAGGTAAGGTAAGCAAAAAAGGAATAGGCAAAGAAAACAAATATCTAAAACGAAAAAAAAAGAACGGATTAAAATTGAATTCAGAGATCACTAACACGTTTAATGTTATCAAAATGACTACACGATCAATCCTAAAAAGAATTATCATATCTCAAATTGTTCTACTGTTAAAAATTTTTATTGCCATACTGGAAATCAAACCTGGGACCAATATGTAACTGACCTAACTTTCTGTAGTGATAAAAGAATGAATGAAATTGTTTTCCAACTCAGCTGAGAGAATCATTGTAGTAAGCATTTTCCCCTGACACTGAACTTTA
Organism: Thermobia domestica; assembly: GCF_964235325.1. Lineage (NCBI taxonomy): Eukaryota > Metazoa > Arthropoda > Insecta > Zygentoma > Lepismatidae > Thermobia > Thermobia domestica. Next base: position 124,034,673 of record NC_137470.1, read on the forward strand.
AAACGTATAACGAACATGAAACGAAAACAAAATCTCTTGCGCTTGCTTTTCTCGAGCTAAGGCAATAAAGACTCGAATTCGTTTCTCGGCGGGAGATCAGATCCCACATTAAACTGCAAGTCCACGTCTCACGTTGTAGGAAACAAATTCGTGCGTAGTTTCTTTGTTTACGTTAATGGTAACTTTCAGAAACTGAGCTAAGTGGTTAGCTTTACGCACCTCTGGCCCGGGTTCAACACCCAGTATGCGCTCAGATTCAACATTAAGCTGTATTCCTAGCCCCACTACTGAAGGGACGCTAAAATCAAAATCAACAAATGATATCATTTTCTCGTGCTTACTTCTAATGTGTGGGATGTGGCCCGGGTTCAACACCCAGTATGCGCTCAAATTCAACATTAAGCTGTATTCCTAGCCCCCACTACTGAAGGGACGCTAAACCACAATCAATAAATTTCTTGTGCTTACTTCTAATGTGTGGGATTCCTAATTCGATCCCCGGTCAAGTAAGTGAGGGTTATTCTTCCATTTGCTAAATATTTCATGCTAAAATAAAAACAGTGATAACAATGTTATCCACATTTCAAAAGCACTCCATTGATATTAAGAAAACGCGGTTGATACTTACCTCAAATTCAAGGAACGAAGTAAAGTCACGCTGTCACTAGAGGTACACCTTCGTTCATTCACGATCTTCGTGGAAGTAGGACTTGAAAATGAAAATGGATTTTTTATTTAGGCCAGAAACGTGTTCAACTATAAAGTGACATCACTATCAGCCAATCAAAAACAAGGAAACTAATAAATGACATCACGAAGAACAAATGAAAACACAGAATTCATCATGTATCATGAGCCGAAACGTGATGTAACAATCGATCGTAACGTCTTTTCTCCTTACTCATCAATCGTTACGACATCTAGTATCGCGATTCTGATCATGACATCATACCGTTGCCTCGTTAGTTTATTACGACATTCAAATTAACACATCTAAAAATCTGATTCATTTTCCTTAAACTTGATTGAAAAATGTAACACTCATCGATATGTTATGAACCTGTCTTTGACATAAATGTAAAGTTGAGCTTTAAAAGTCCGTCAGCTGAGAAAAATGCTGATGTAGTACTCTTCGTAAAAGCACATGCTGCAATTTCACAATAACAAACTTCTATGCTTAAGAACGAGGAGAAATGTGTAATGTAACATAATCTGATCATGTTCTTTTTCATACGCAAAACTGCTCGCACTGAAGTTGGCATGGTGGCTCAGCGTTTTTTTCTGATGTGTGAGGTCTCTGCTTCAATCCGCAAGCAAGTAAGTTTATGATGTTTTCTCATTTCATCATTTCTCATCATCGGCGGGGACATTAAATTCAACATTTCCTAAACTAGCACCAAGAATTGAACTCGGGACGATTGCAAGGTATCCATGTTCACCCCTGAAGCGGAACAAAATGGATCACAAAGTACTTATCAAATTTAATGGAATAATTTTAAATATGTCTCCATATAACGTAATAAGGCTCCAAAGGGAACGATAACTCCCAAAAAGTAAATCATTGTACTCTATTATATAACGAAAATGTCTCGCGAAAGATAATAGAATAAGTTAAAAACGTCCAAATTTTAATATTTTTATACTCATCAAAGAGTACGAGGTGCGATACTCCCCTCCATTCCCCCCCAACTCCTGATGTAAATCAATGTGATCTGATGTGTCCTGAGTGATCTCTGCCCCCTGAGTACACATAAGCAAAAATTTCAATAGGTAATGCAATCCCGGGCCAAAACATCTCTAACTCATTCACTATGGTCCATGTGGGGGGTCCCAAAAGTGAAATAAGTTCACCCCGACATCAAACAATCACATTACCTCAATCCAAATACCTCTACTTCATTCGCACTAATAAGGGACGTGGTGGCTCAGTGGTAGAGCGTTCACCTCTGCTGTATGGGGTCCCTGGTTCAAACCCCGCGAAAAATAGTTTTGTGGTGGACAACATTATGCTCCAATTTTCTCCCACACTTTCATTCCTTTCTCATCGTCACCGTCTCCTTTAGCCTAATCGTGGGAGGTAAAACTAAAGATTTCCATTTGCACCAGTGTTAGTCCATCTCATCAAAGGGATAACAATCCAAACCGCATGAGCTCCTTCCGGGAATCGAACCCTGGTCTCCCACGTTAAAGGCGCATACGCTAACCGGTTAGCCACAAAGGAACTCCAAAGTTTTCGAGTTTCATATTAATACTAATTTATACTATTACTGGGGTCTACTAATTCATAATGTAATAGGTCATCAAGAAAGAGATCAAACCTTGTTTTGGTAATTTTATACCCATAAAAGGGAACGAAACAAGCCATCATAAGCTCCAAGCTAAAAATCACAGTTCAGTGACGTCAAACGAACATATTAGCTCGAACCAACTACCTCTAATTCATTCATACCAGTAGAGGTGCGGTGGCTCAGTGGTAGAGCGTTCACCTCTGCTGTATGGGCCTTTAGCCTAACCGGCATAATCGTGGGACGTAAAACTAAAGATTTCATTTGCACCCGTGTTAGTCCATCTCATCAAAGATATAACAATCTCCAAATTTTATGCCATAAAAGGGAACGAAAGCATTCGTAAACCTGTATTATTTCATAACATAATGAATCATCAAGATCATATTTTTAGTAATTTTAAAGAATCATCATGACCTCTGATCCAATATTCCCAATTCAATGACGTCATAGCCTGGCCAAGGTACCTCTGATTCATTCGTACCAGCGTGCATGGCCCCTGAATAAGCATAAGCAAAATTTCAATAGGTGACGTAATCCCGGGCCAAAGCATCCCTAATTCATTCACTATGGTGCATGGGGACCCAAATTGGATTATTAAGAGTGCGGTAAAGTAACGCCATTACTACTTTCATCTTAGCCCATTCTGAACGCCTTTCCTTGTGGTAATCTGTCAAAATAGTTCTCATAGCTGGTTGTGCGTGATGGAGTCCAGCGGAAGTAAACCGTTTCCTAACTGTCTTGTGTGAACATCCTAGTTCAACAGCTTTGTCTCTCAACACAGACCGATGACGCAAAGGATGGTTCCGTACTTCTTCAACGAGAGCTTCATCTTGGGTCTTTGATGTTGCCCGCGGTCTTCCACTTCTGGGTCTTGACTTAGTCCATTCTCTGTTTCCCTGCTCCCTATGACGATCCAGCCACTTTCTCACGGTTCTAGGATCACACTCAAAATCTTTAGCAATGAGAGACAATTTCTCACCATTAGCAGCACGGCCAATAATCTCGTCTTTTTGAGCGGCAGTTAACTCGAAAGCGCCTTTATTTCTAGGCATTTTTGCTGACACTAGAATCACAAACGAAATACTCCGCAGGATGTATGAATGTGAAGGCGTGTGTTAAGGATCAGAGTAATATTATGTGTTGATTTATTTATTGATGCATGTTCTCTGTGGTTATTATTAATTTTATTTTTGTAAAGAAGCAAGTTACTACCTGCAAATATAAATATAATTCTAGCTATACTCTTTTCCTATTTTTGACAAAATAATATGACGAGTGTGGATCTTTTTATTTGTTTTTGGGAGTGAGACTGTTGACCAGGGTGAAAAAAATCATGTTTTTTTTTTAAATATAATTTTTGTTAATTTTTTTTACTTAAATCGATTCTTTTTTATTTAAATCAAAACTTTCTTCTCGTATAATACAAGTCGCGAACTGCAGAAAAGACATTATGAATTAGTATTAAATGTTAATTATGTGATTTAGGTGGAAGTATTGGGATTTAATTTTGAATTAATCCCCAGTCGTTTACCTATTTCTATCCCAAACAATGTGTCTCAAGCATTATGGAAATAACTTACAGCAACGTTTATCAATATAACCCTTTTCTTTTCGCGAATGTTAATGATGTTTGGCAGGGACATATTTTTTTTTAAATCGAAACTAGCTAGCCGCACGAAATACATATAAAGTCCATAAATTTCGCCTAAAATTAACTAACTCTATGGCGTATGGAACCCGGAGGATCAATTCCACGTTCACAAAAGCTTTCCCTGACTTCTATCCTTAACCAACTGGATCCAGTTTCTACTTTGTATTCCTATATCTGCCAAATCCGTCTAAAAGTTGTCCTCCCATCCGCGCCTAGGTCTTCCTAAAGGTCGTTTTCCGATTGGTCTTCCAGTTAAGACTTTGAAAGCGATCCTACTTTTTTCCATCCTGGCTACATGACCTGTCCACCTGAGTCTCCTAGACTTGATGACCCTAACAATGTTTGGTAAACCGTATAAATTATGTAGTTCCTCGTTATGAAGTTTCCGCCATTCCCCATTCCCGTTCCTTTTGGGTCCGAATATTCGTCTGAGGATCTTGTTCTCAAATACTTTCAGTCTATGCTCTTCCGTCATGGGTCATTCCACCTCAGTTCAACGAGGGGGCGCGGTGGCTCAGTGGTAGAGCGTTCACCTCTGGTGCTTGGGGTCCCGGGTTCGATCCCAGCCTCCGCCAAGTGAACTTCGTGGTGGACAAACACCGTGCTCGTGGGTTTTCTCGGGGTTCTGCCGTTTCCTCCCACTTTCTTCATTCCACCATTTCATTCATTACTCATCATCACCGTCTCCTTTAGCCTAACCGGCATAACCGTGGGACGTAAAACTCAAAGATTTCATTTCATTTTTCCACCTCAGTTCAACCACCCCCTCCCAGTGACCATCTTGGATTTTCATAAAAAGTTATACACATGAGCTGGGTAGTATTAAGAGATAAAATACCAAATTTAAAAACATTCTGGTAAATGAAACCAAAGTTATAATAAGATACGCACCACTCTGCGTAGGCCCAATATTTGTCGAAATAAGCAATGTTGCCCGCGGCACATTTTCAGACGCTCACAACTGTTTCATTATAAATGACATCAAAGTGAAATTTACAGGATGTACAGAACTAAACACATAGATTGTACTAACAGTAGCAGAATGAATTTCCAGCAAAAATTCTGGCTGATATATTCATTTCAAATCAAAAGAAAAAAACGAAATAGTAAAATGTTACAAATTTCAGCATTTTTATGGGAAGAAGAAAGTAGATGGGGCGAACCTCTACCAGTCCTTGGATACACCACCTTGCCGACTTTCAAACAGGGTAATAACAAAACAGTTGGTCATTTATTTTTGTTGTAAGTTAACAATAAAAACGCGAAAAAAAGCAAAAACGACGAAAAATACACAAGTTGGCAACGCTGTAGCACAATTCTGATAGCTCATACGAACTTCTATACTTGCATACATGATGACCGTAATATAATGTAAATGTCACATAAATTACATCTTGTTACTCCAAGGTATGTGGAAGTTACGAATCAGCAAAACATAACTGATGAATGAAAAGCTCGTACCGTAATATGCCAATATGTGGTCGACAATTGACTATGTGCATAAGCATAAATATGAATATTCATAATGTAAATTATTAACAAGAAACCTGTTGCAATAGCGCTGGACATTAGTAAACGTTATAACAGTAAAGTTTACAACTCTGTGCGCAATTTATGTTTAAATTTGAACAGTGATTAGGCAGTAATTACGTGATAGTACATGTATATCTACGTGGTTGTACAGGTATATCATATTCTTACACTTGGAACATTAAAATAGAGGCGTTTTCACCTTTAAGTTACTTATATTTCTTTGAAAACGAGTCCCACTTTTCGCAAATTTTTGTGTTGATGCCTTGGTCAATGTAGTACTGCTTGTCAGTGGCTGTGGAGAGAACTGGTGATTCCATTATGATATGTTCAAAGGGAACCCAGCGTTCGTCAGGAAACTGAGGCCAAGCAAACGTTGTAGCAGTTCCGGCTGGTGTCATGCAGTTCACCAATATGTCTCCCTCCTCTTGGCAATACTGAACTATACAGCCCACATACCAATTGCTGTCATATGCAAAAGCAACATAACACCCTGGCTGGATGCTACTCAGACGTCTTTGAAAATCAAGCTCTTGCTTAGTATCTACACGGACACGCACGCAGTACCTGAAGTTGTGTCCAGATAGCCTGCTCATTTCTAGTTCACTGCAATTAACAGGACGAATATAATGATGACTTTTGGTTCCGGCAACAGTTCTCACATGTTGCATCCTGCTCTGTTGCACCAATTCACACTTTCTTACATCATCTGCAGAAACAAAGAATAATTTGATGCCATTAATGTTTTCGTCCGCCCATTTAAACAACTGTTGGGGTGTGAGAATTTGCCCATCAGTTGTGTGTTGAAGACTTGCTCTTGCTACTAGTCTTTTAATTGTCCCGCCAATACCATCAATTCTTACCGTGACTAGTAGCGAAAAAATTCCACTCAGCTTACAAATGAAAATCACTGTAATGCATACATAAATTTTTAAAACTTTTACAGTTTTTGTAATGGCTAGCTGCACCATCAGTAAAATATTTCACCGATCTAACATGGAGTATTTTTTGTTTGATGTAGCCGATAATAGTTTCGATGTGTGCATGCACTACTGTTGAGTCATGTACTAAGTGATCACTAATAATAGCAAGACTTAGCACTGCCAGTTTGCCCTGTTCATCTTTGTAGTATATAGCAAAAGGGTGAATTGTAGCTTGACTGTTGTTCCAGTGAAACCCCTGAACTTCATCCTGGATGATGAAGGAATAATTTTCTGAAAAATCAAGTATTATTATTATTTCATTAGTGGCTAAATTATCTTTGGATTGTCTAAGGTATGATGACTGGGCTGCCGCTGTAAAACTGTGAACAGTTAGCTTATCTACTTTTTCACAAAGTGAATGTGCGAAATCTGCAACTGTCTCTTGTTTGGTTTCGAGAGTTGTATGGTCAGTATGTGTCCACTGTTTGAATGTGACCATGTCTTCCTCATCCATACATAGTTCATTGAACATGATATTTTTTACATATTTCTCGAGTTTCCCTTTCCCTGGACACTTTTCACATCTGTGAATCATGCATGTATACGAATTCGAATCGCAGGTTATTACCTTCATTGCCTCTTGATGGTCCAAATTTAACTTTACAGCAGACAGCATTAGCTTCACATTTTGGTGTGTCTGGCACACATACATTATGTGTACCTCTCGCACCAGCCGAAATTACCAATTTTGGACGAAGACTATAAAACTTGGACACACCCACGTTAACACTGGGATACTGTTGCTTGAATAAGACATACAATTCGGAGACATTACACAACAACCGTTTTTGTATCTGAATTTTGTCTCCATTAACCTTCAATAATATATATTATTTTTTTGCCTGTACACATCCTACTATTCTCATCGTCTTCATAAAATTCCTGGACCACCCGTTCAGTTTCTTGACTTACAGCCTTTCCTATTAGTTTTGTAGGATGTGCTAGCGGTCCATCGATCATCTTCAACTTTCTAGCCTGTTTGACGAGATAATGCGACACCTGAAATTCATGAGCAGTTTTTTCTATTGACCAACTGTCTGGAACTAGAGTAAGTACTGTCATTTATTTCCTGACGTGTTGACATTGCACATTTCTTCTTCATGTCCTCCAATATTTTATCAAGGTCTGAACATTTGTCATATTTGGACTGCTCTTTCGTTATTGCTAATTTATGCTCATCAATCGCGAAATCCTCACTTAATTTACGTTTTGCCACTCAGTCAATCTGCCGTAGTTTCTTTCTTGCATAACTACCTCTGTCTCTTACGTTAACGCTTTGGGGCTTTATCGGTGAAATACCTAAAGCACTCACTGATGTCTGTAACTCAGGAGATACAAATGGCACCGTAGAGGGTTCATAGTCCTCATCACTGTTGTCCACACTATTTTTTTCCTTTAGTCTAACAAAGCACTTGGAACACAGTTTCTGGCCAGGCTTCATGTCCACCCCTGACATCTCCTTCACCTTTAGAACTGTCGACATGTTAGCTTCACGAAGGCTACGTTTGATGACCTTCTTGTGCACTTTGAAGGAATCAACACAATTCCTTTGAAGAGAAGGAAAGTAATCCACATACATCTTTTTGTGGTGGCAGCACACAGTCATACACTCAGTCATTACAGAACTTGACCCAACTGTCTGCATACCACTTCTCCACAACAGGAAGTTTCTATCAGGCAAAGGTAAGTCAGTCACATGTATCAAGCCACATTTAGAAGTATATACTGTTCTGTGGCATTCATCTTGAACAAACACACCAACACTACATGTCTCTAGTGCAGATTCATTGTAATCACTCAATGCCACAGCCATCTTACCGGTCACAAACACTCTAATTACTAAACAGAAAGAAAAAGCATCAACAGTATGATCATACTGATTGCACCACATCAACCAAGTCCTTTCTCAGAACTCATGGATATCATCACTCCACAGTCACATGTCTGCTGTTCTGAATTTTCCATTGCAACCGTTTCCAGGTGTACGATTCTGCAATAAACAACAGCAGTTCGTTTGGTCATGATTTACATTACAAGTATTCACAGTTTTGTTTATGGGGCCGCGGTGGATCAGTGGGTAGAGCGTTCACCTCTGGTGCACGGGATCCTTGGTTCGATTCCAACTCGCACCAAGTGAACTTTGTAATGGATTAACACTGAGTGCGTGGGTTTTCTCGGGTTTTCTCGTCTCCTCCCACTTTCTTCATTTCACCATTTCCTTCATTTTTTATCATCACCGTGCCCTTTAGCCTTGCCGGCATAACTTTGGGACATAAAACGTAAAGATTTCATTTCGGTTCAGTTCAGTTTTGATTATACATTTTGACAATTGTTGACTTGATTATTTTATTTATTATTTATTTTTGACAGACACCAGGTACAATTCAGACACCATTTTACACTAGAAACTGGTATAGAACAATAACAAAGGGAAGGAATTTCTTAAGGTATCGGCCAGGACCTGTATGCTAATGTGTCCTCGTCGCCAAAAGTGCCTTTACATCGCCGTGACGGGTATGTGACTACGCAGTACTCCAAGGAAGGGATGGTTGCATAAGAAATTGTGATTAATTTTGAAGAGTTTTTATTTTGACTTGGGAAATAACGTAGGTATAGGGAGTAAAGGCATAGATTTGAAGCATCAGCGAACTGTCATATCTGAAAAGATTCGTATTTTCAGTTTTTCAATTTATTGTCTTATATGTGAAGTTAATAACTGCTAACAACTGCTGCAAGCGCTTTTCACTCTTCAGGAATTTACTACGACATGTTCGCAGCACATTTTTCTAAGTCTTAAATATGTGCGTGAATTATTTGATTCGCCTCACTGTTCTCATTTGAGAATGGAAACTGATTAAGTTGAACGTGAATGTGTTTCGCTGTCGTCAAGCAAGGGCCGTAATAAATGTAAATAAGGTTCTTATTATTAAATAAAACACAGCAGTATTTATTCCGTGTAAAGTAATTAAGCAACATGATAATCACTAAGGCCTGCAGGATTTTTTCCAAAGGGAAGAGGGGGGGGGGTTAAAGACCGATATAGAGTTTTTTGATTTATTGCCCAATATATATTAGTCATAACATTTATCATTGATAACGTATATCGTCTTACTTTTTAAAATCGCCACTGTAGCCTATTAGCCAAGGAAGGACATATGAAGAGTGGCGTAAGTATTTTTGCTGCGTCCTGGATCATTGATTTACTCATACCCGCCCCTGTCCCACGCATTTCAGCGTTATATATATATATATATATATATATATATATATATATATATATATGGTTCCATGTCAAAAGGGCAAGGATAGAAAGGCCGGAGTCAAAATGGCCCCGGTTAGAAAGACCCCGCCTCAAAAGAGCAAGGTCAAAAGTGGCCCCGTGACAAAAGTGCCCGAGTCGAAACTACCCCGCATCAAAAGGTTTCCCTCGTCAAAAGGGCCCTTATTAAAAGTACGTCGCGGGAAGAGAGCCCGAGTCAAAAGGGGCATATGTCAAAAACCCGAGTCAAAGAGGAACCCACCTCAAAAGGGCACGGATCAAAAGGTCCTCGCGAGGAAAGAGGCCGTGTCAAAAGGGCAATATGTTAAAAAAGGCCGGGTCAAAAAGGACCCCGCGTCAAAAGGGCACGAGTCAAATGGTAGTCGTCAGTAAAGAGGCCGAGTCAAAAGGGCCATATGTCAAAAAGCCCGGGTCCAAAAGGACCCCACCTTAAAACGGCACGGGTTAAAACGGTCCCACGTCAAAAGGGCCGGGTAAATACAATTACACGGCTAACAATCCTGAAATCAAGACTGGAAATCAGAAGAAAGAAAGCGATATGACCACTGGCGTAACTAATTTTAGTGCACCCTGATCGTTGATCATCTATTTACTCATACCTCCCCCCTTCTCCCGCATTTCAGCTGGTGAATATATATATATATATATATATATATATATATATATATATATATATATATATATCAGAAGGGCAGGGACAAAAGGGAGAGAACAAAAATATTTGAGTCAAAAGGGCACAGGTCGAAAGGTCGTCGCGACAAAAAGGCACTATTTCAAAAATGCCCGGGGTCAAAAGAGACCCCGCCTCAAAAAGACACAGGTCAAAACGGTACCGTGTCAAAAGGCCACAGTTGAAATGGCGCCGCAACAGAAATCCCCGAGTCAAAAGGGCCCGCGTTTAAAGGGGACGAGCCAAAAGAGCCCCGCGTCAAAAGGGCCTGGTAAATACAATTATACGGCTAAAAAGATTGAGATTAGGAGGTGGAAATCAGGAGAAAGAAAGAGATATGAGATATGACCAGCGGCGTAACTAATTTTGCTGCGTCCTGGATCATCGATTTACGCACACCCGCCCCCTGTCCCCCACATTTCAGCTTCTGCGTTATATATATATATATATATATATATATATATATATGGTTCCATATCAGAAGGGTCCGACAAAAGGGCGAGAATAGAGAGGCCCGAGTCAAAACAGACCCGCGTCAAAAGGGCCCGGCAAACACAATTCCGCGCCTGATCGTTCATAATCTATTTACTCATCCCTGCCCCTGCCCCCACATTTCAGCTGGTGAATATATATATATATATATATCAGAACGTCACGGACAAAAGGGTGAAGACAGAAATGCCTGAGTAAAAAGGGACCGGCGACAAAACGGTCCGAGTCAAAAGAGACCCAATGTCAAAAGAGCCCGAGTTGAAAGGTCGACGCGACAAAAGGGTCCGAGTCAAAAAGGCCCTATCTCAAAAATGCCCGGGTAAAGAATGACATCTCCTCAAAATAGCACGGTTCAAGACGGTTTCATGTCAAAAGGGCCCGCGACAAAAAGCAAGTCAAAAAGGCCCCGCGTTAAAAGAAGCTGAATCAAGGTAGTCCCGCGTCAAAAAGGCCCCTGTCAAAAAGGCCCCGTGACAAATGGCCCGGTAAGTTAAATTCCACGGCTAAAAAGCATGAGAACAGGAGTGCAAATCAGGAAAATGAAAGAGATATGACCAGCTTCGTAACTAATTTTACTGCGCTCTGGATCGTTGATCATCTATTTACTCATACCTTCCCCATGCCCCCACGCATTTTAGCTGCTGAATATATATTCTATGTCAGAAGGGTACGGACGAAAGGGCGAGGACCGAAATGCCCGAGTCAAAAACTGCCCCGCGTCTAAAGGGCTCGTGTCAAATGGGCTCGCCGACCAAAGGACTCGAGTGAAAAGGGTCCAAATTAAAAAGGTTCCCGGTCAAAAGAGCCCGTGCTCGATGACAACAGAGCCCGCTTGAAAGAGGCCCTGATCAAAAGGGCCGAAGTCAGAACGGCCCTGCGTCAATAGGGTTCGAGTCGAAAGTGCCCACCATAAAATGGGCCTGAGTGAAAAAGACCCCGCGTCAAAACGTCCCGGTACATACTGTCCCACGGCTGAAAACCTGAGATCAAAGCAACAGAGGAAAGCAGCATGCACAAGCGGATATTCTCCGTTTGGCAAGTTAAAGTGTTTGTGCAAAAGAAGGAAAAATATCTGTAGTTATTAGTGAAAAAGGAAAATGAATGCTGATATAAGTTTTCTTTGCTTGTTGATTGTTCTCCAACAATCGCTATTGCTTAAGTCATTCTCCATGAAAGTTTACTTGCAGACCCGTCTTTCTGAATTTGTATTATCGTGACATAACCCAATCAAATTTGATCTATTATTGACTTCCCCTTAGTTCCAAAATTCCATTTCTACCCCCGGGATCAAAGTATAGTATGAAAAATATTATGTAGAAACGATTAGTTTAATTTTACTGTGAGAAGACACATGTGGAGCTGGATACAGGTTAGTCAAAAGTATTGGGACAGAACAATAATAACGACGTGCGTGGACGGAGGCAAAATAAATGTTACAATTAGCATTATTGCATTTATCTCGAGTGGGGTCACCTTCGAAGCCATCTTGAATTCCGCCATATTCCATATAACACAATATTTTTAATGTAAAAGGCTATGATTTTAGACTTTACTTAAACTTGAATATTCCCACAAATGAGAATGTGAACTCCTTTTTTGACACATCATCTGTTAAGACAGAGTGTGCTCTGTTTTACAGAGTGTTCTATGCTTAAAAGTAAATTATAGACATTCAGTCAAGCGGCTAGAGCATCATCCCTATTGATCGTAGGATCATCGTTCATACCTCGCTTTTTCACAATAGAGCAGCCTCTCAAATTGCACTTCCGCATCAAAAAATTCCGACAGCTAAAGCCGTGAAGTTAGGCCACACAATATACACCTTCTTATCCCATAATCGTATCAGGTAAAGAGACCCCATCTCTATCCTCCTTTCTTCTCTCCTATACTAAAATTAGCTGACAACATGAGCGCAATTCTTATTTCAAACTACACATGTATTAGTTTCGATAAAATGAAATAAAAAAATCGAGACGAAACAAGATTCACAAAATGAGGCAGAGAGACAGAGAAGAAAAGGAAAAGGGAAAACGGATAAAACTACGGAATTCATTCGTTGTAAGAAAAGAACCTAACATTATAAAGTTCCATTTCCAGAAATCCAACAGTAATATTGAAATAACGTTTGTTTATACGTATATTTCAGAACAATTCGACTATATAGAGGATGATTTAAACATTCATTATGTCACTTTCATAATGGATAGCATACTCAATTTCAAGTAGAGCTGCATATCTCCGAGACACATCTAGGAAAATGTCAAAAGTTTAACACATATGCTTTGTTTCCGCGTGCTTCGATTGCAAATTCGATAGTGTTCATTGAACGTATTGATGCAAAACACATTTTAATATACCCAGAAGACAGCGTTGGTCATATTCTCCATTTCAGACTACTAATGCAAACTGAACAAAAGTCGAAAAACGAAACGAAAAGAAATGAGAAAGAAAGAAAGAGAGAATTGAATAGTGTTACTTTACTGCCCAATTTCTATCAAATATACCCTATATTAAAAGTCAAAACTGTATCGTAATGAGAGGTTACAAATGTTGGAAAGGAAAAGTTTATGTTCCTCATAGATGTAGTATGTTTCAAACTTCAACGTGAATAAAACGCATTGAATTATAGGATGGGAACAAATTTTGTGTCGAACTAGTATAAATAAAATTTTGTTTTCAAATAACCAAACAGGTTACCATTTTCTAGTCTTTTCAGAAGATTTATCTGTTCCGAATATCCAGCATTGATTTAATCTCTTCCGAATGTAACGTAATTTGCACATATAGAATGAACAAGCTAAGAGCTCAAACGGATCATTGTGTCAGTCGGGTGATGTTGGTTACGTTATAGATCACCAGTGGGTCGAGGATTGAAATACGTGGTGATTCGGTAATTCGACTAAGACTCGGTAATCCAGGGAATAAAAAGGAGGTTTTACTTATTCCCTTGCGTTCAAACAGTAATTCTGTGAGAGATGACCAGGACTGGAGATGTTATCCCCAGAGCACGAAAAACACGACGCTTAAGTTAACAGTTAATTTGATTCTCCAGACGATTTATATTGGACCTCTGCTCCGTTTTAACTTTAAAATATGAAGTGCATATATATGTGTGTGAGAGAGAGAAGTGAAAGATGCAAAGACAAGATAGGGAAACGTCAAAAGAGAAAGAGAGAGACGGGACGAATATAAATATGAAGCATAGTTATCGTTGTATTGTATGATGTAGAACGCACACACTGTTTACTCGAACTATCTCCAGTGTTGCCTCGTAAGTTCTACATCAGAAGATGAATCTGTGTTTGCAGTCATTGTTTTATGCGAAAAAATCATACTACCTGATGGGGATTGGAACCAAGATTTTTCATTTGGGAGTCTGACACGTTACCACTATACCACCGATTGCTTTAGAGGAACTTTGTTTAACAAATGGTGTAGTGTTTCTTTCTGTGAACGATAACACGAAAAGTGTATACTACAGATCAATGATGTTTTTGGAATGTCCTGGTAATTCCCTTGCCCTTTCCCAACCAACATTCGTAAATCGTCTCTGTCATGACACAGGTGTTTGCTTTCACATTCTTACGTATTTCTTGTCCAGCATGATAAGTCGATTCTTTACACTTTGTAAAAAATTAACTTTGACGTGAACAGGATTTGAACCTACGTTAGATAGCTGTAATTATTTATAAGCCCACTGCGTTACTCCTACACTATCATGCCATCTAAAATTACAGACCAAATATAACTTACTTTAGCCCTGATCTTTGGAACGAACCGGCTTCTTCCTCTAAGGTTATTTGCACCAAAGTGCACAACAAAATATTCGGCGGACTAGAGCAGCGTTTACCAACCGGTGTGCCGCGTTGAATCGAAACAAAATTATTAATTTTAGAGCAATCACATTGCAAAACGTAGGGAAAAATGTATATTTGTTTTTCACATTACTATGAACCTCTACTATGAATCTACAATTTTAAGTTTCATACAAGGGTTACTGTTCTGTATATTTCTAATGTTGAAAAAAATAATTCTTATCATTGTTATGACCATTATTGCTTCTTTAGTGTTGCAGGCTTTTTCGTAACTTGAAAATTTAAAATATCATTCAATCCTTTCGACAAATTATTTAGATTTGTGTTTTAAAAGTAAAAGAGATTTGTTTGTTCGTTCGTTAGTTACTGATATTCCTTCTTAGTAAAAGGCTGGATACAGTTTATAACCTTAGAAAGACCCTGGAGTCGCTGGCGACCCACGTGCGACTTACGCATCTGTGCCTACGCTAAATAACCTAAATTGTTAATGATTTGCCTAGCTTCAGTGCTTGAGCAGTGGTCAACGTAGGAACAGTTAATTGTTGGTTTTGCACATTATTCGTATTTTTTTTTGCAGCTGGGTCATATACGAAGGGTGTTTTTTGTGGTACGAAAATAGCATTGTCAGATTTTTTAATTTTTTCTTCTTTCGGATTCTTTAAGGCTGAAATGCAACATATCGTGGCGTCAATAAGTAAGGGACTCAAACTGGGAGAAATAACTCCAATACTGAGTGAGGAGACATCAGAACCAAACTGTGAAGAATAACCAAGTGGCAGATCTGTGGTCGGTGTGTTTTCTGTCCCCGGGACAAACAATATGTGTGTATTGCTTGCGCAGCTTATGTGCTAAACATCGCTTTGGAACTTGTTGCGACTGCAAGGATGTGAAGTGACCTTCACTAATAATGGGAACAAATTAGAATTTTCAAAACTTGTGTAGTTGTTTCAAATAATTTGGACGGGAAAAAAATTTTAAGACATGTATGAGTTTCAAGCAATACAACTAAGGAACAGAAAGTTTGGTATTCTTCTAACTGGTGACCTACCTGGCTATAACCTAACCCAACATAACAATAACCTAACCCAACCTAACCAGTTGCAAATAGATATAGCCAGATAAGTCACCAGCTAGAAGATTATCGAAAATTTAATAGTAAACAATTAATCCAATATTCGTGTTCAATGATCAAAGCTATTGTCAGGCTATTAGAAATATCACATGTGACGTACTCATGTAGTCCAATCTAAAATAAATTAGCACATGGCACCAGCTCTTACTCGACTGACGTATACATTTTGTAATGCGTCGTATATGACCCCACAGTGTATTTTGTGTCATGATAATGCTATGGTGTAGTTCCAGGATTAAAAAGAAAGCGTATTTTTAAAAACCTGAGTCCAATATTTCTTTGCAATTGTTTTCTACTTTTAAATTAGCATGAAAAATAAGCATAATGATTTACCACGGGGAAAACCCAATGATAGAGCTTTCTTCTCTGTGACGAGATCAATAATCACAGAAAAAATACCACTGTGTTTTATATTTACAAATAATAATATCTATAAGTGTGCCGCAAGTATCCAAGTAACGCTCGTAATGTGCCGCAAGTTGAAAAAGATTCGGAAACGCTGGCCTAGAGGGAAATTAGCGATCACTGATAAAGGAAAAACATACAATCGAGGAAAAAATAGAGAAATAAAACATATTTTGCAGTAATTTCGCGATGCAAGTTAAAAGTATGCAAATAATAATAATAATAATAATAATAATAATAATAATAATAATAATAATAATAATAATAATAATAATAATAATAATAATAACCTATATTATAAAATTGAAAGCAACTATGTCTGTGGCTCCTAATCTCTTCAACCACCCAACCGATCTCGATCAAATTTTCAACATTGATAAGGTTCGGGCCTAAGATGGTATTCATCTATTTACTTTGACGATATAACTCACGGTTGAGGGAAGGGAGAAATTAAAAGTATAAATAAAACATGATAACTCGTGAAACAAAGGATCAATCACGATCAAACTTTTAACATAGGTGAAGTTCGAGCCTGAAATGATTTTGTTCATTTCACTTTTACGGGAGAACTTGGGGAGGGGAATGGGAAAGGGAGATATATATATATGAAAATAAATAAAACTTAATGACTCTTGAACCACCAAACCAATCTTGATCAAATTTTCAACCTAGATGAAGTTCGAACCTGAGATGGTTTCTTTCATATCACTTTGCCGGTGTAACTTAAGAGATGGAGAGGGGGAGCGACATTTAAAAAAGAACGAAAAATTACTGGTATAAGAGGCGAATCTATAATTTTTGAAGTCGCTGAGATTAACATCTCAAGCGGTTTAAATCCAAATTCAGCCCCTCAACTTGGAGAAGGAGGAGACATATAAAATGATTAAAATAACCAATATCAGTGGCGAATTCATAGTTTCTCGGCTAGCTGAGATCAACTATGAAACTGCAGATGCCAAGCCCCACAATGTAGGGAGGGGAGGGGATATATAAAACTAATCGAAAATGACCGATATCAAAGAGCGCTTTAGTAATACTAAACAGTGAATGAGTAACGGAACATATTACTATTTTTTCTAAATTTTACCCAACGAAGCGGGTAGTTGATGTTAATAATAATAATAATAATAATAATAATAATAAGAGAATACTATACTCTAAAGTAAACAGTTATTATTATTATTATTATTATTATTATTATTATTATTATTATTATTATTATTATTATTATTATTATTATTATTATTTTTATTATTATTATTATTCACGTACTTTTGAACTTGCACGACGAAATTGCTGCAAAATATGTTTTATTTCTGTAATTGTTTTGGGTTTTATGCTTTTCCTTTATTAGTGACCACTAATTTCTCTCCAGGCCGTCGAATAAATAAATTTTCATTTTGCACTTTGATTCGTTCCAAAGATCAGGGCTAAAGTAAGTTATATTTGGTCTCTAATTTCATGTGGCATGATAATGTAGAGGTAACGCAATGGCCTTATGAATAATACAGCTATCTAACATAGGTTCAAATCCTGTTCACGTCAAAGTTAATCTTTTTACAAAGTGATTGTAAAGAATCGACTTATCATACTAGAAAAGCAACACGTAAGAAAGTGAAAGCAAACACCTGTATCGTGAGCGAGACGGTTTACGAATGTTGGTTGGGAAAGGGCAAGGGAATTACCAGGACATTCCAAAAACATCATTGATCTGTAGTATATACTTTTCGTGTTATCGTTCACAGAAAGAAACACTACACCATTTGTTAAACAAAGTTCATCTAAAGCAATCGGTGGTATAGTGGTAACGTGTCAGACTCCCAAATGAAAAATCTTGGTTCCAATCCCCATCAGGTAGTATGATTTTTTCGCATAAAACAATGACTGCAAACACAGATTCATCTTCTGATGTAGAACTTACGAGGCAACACTGGAGATAGTTCGAGTAAACAGTGTGTGCGTTCTACATCATACAATACAACGATAAATATGCTTCATATTTACATTCGTCCCGTCTCTCTCTTTCTCTCTTGACGTTTCCCTATCTTGTCCTTGCATCTTTCACTTCTCTCCCTCTCACACATATATGCACTTCATATTCCAAAGTTAAAACGGAGCAGAAGTCCGATATAAATCGTCTGGAGAATCAAATTAACTGTTAACTTAGGCGTCGTGTTTTTCGTGCTCTGGGGATAACATCTCCAGTCCTGGCCATCTCTCACAGAAATACTGTTTAAATGCAAGGGAATAAGTAAAAACTCTTTTTTATCCTCTGGGTTACCGGGTCAGTACGGATTTCAATCCTCGATCCAGTGGTGGTCTATAACCTAACCAACATCATCCGACTGACAATGATCCGTTTGAACTCTTAGAGTGTTCATTCTATCTGTGCAAATTACGTTATATCCGGAAGAGATTAAATCATTGCAGGATATTCGGAACAGATAAATCTTCTAAAAAGACTAGAAAATGGTAACCTGTTTGGATTTTTGAAAACAAAATTTTATATATACAAGTTCAACGCAAAATTTGTTCCCATCCTATTATTTAATGTGTTTTATTCACGGTGAAATTTGAAACATGCTACATCTATGAGGAACATAAACTTTTCCTTTCCAACATTTGTAACTTCTCATTACGATACAGTTTTGACTTTGAATATAGGGTATATCTGATAGAAATTGAGCAGTGAAATAGCACTCTTCAATTTTCTCTTTCTTTCTTTCTTTCTCTTTTCTTTTCGTTTCGTTTTTGTTTTTTGTTCAGTTTGCACTAGTAGTCTGAAATGGAGAACATGACCAATGCTACGTCCAATGAACACTACCGAATTTGCAATTGAAGCACGTGGAGACAAAGCATATATGCTAAACTTTTGACATTATCCTAGATGTGTCTCGGAGATATACAGTTCTACTTGAAAATGAGTATGCTATCCATTATGAAAGTGACATAATGAATGTTTAAATCATCATCTATATATTCAAATAGTTCTAAAATATATGTAAAAGCAAACGTTATTTCTATATTACTGTTGGATTTCTGGAAACGGAACTTTATAATGTTAGGTTCTTTTCTTACAACGAATGAATTCCGTAGTTTTATCCGTTTTCCCTTTTCCTTTTCTTCTCTGTCTCTCTGCCTCAATTCTGAATCTCTGTGTAATAGACATTCATTGGTTTCAATTTAATTGTCTGTGTTTCAGTTTCTTCCTACATCAATATATGAATCTTGTTTTGTCTCGGTTTTGTTATTTCATTTTATCGAAACTAATACATGTGTAGTTTGAAATAAGAATTGCGCTCATGCTGTTAGCTAATTTTAGTATGGGAGAGAAGAAAGGAGGAGAGAGAGGAGGTCTCTTTACCTGACACGATTATGGGGTAAGAAGGTATATTGGGTGGCGTAAATGCACGGCGTTAGCTGTCGCAATTTTTTGATGCGGAGTGTACCATTTACATTTTCCTAGTGTGTCCCTTAAGTGAGAAATTTTGAGAAAAATTAGAATTTTTCTCTGAATTTTTAAAAATTAACCCCTCTGGACCCTGGTGTAAACGCAGACACCTGGAATTCAACTGAAAAATACTAAATATTTGTACAGAATTTCAAGTTTCTATCTTGAGTAGTAAGGGCAGGGAAAATATTTAATTTATCAATAATCCCCAGACTACCGCAAAAGACCCTGATCTCAGGTAAAATATTTCCTGAAACATCCTTGTGTATCCTCTGATCGTGTGTCATACATTATTCTCTTCAGTATAGAAGTGCCTTTCAAACGATACCACTCACATATCTCCATCGTGTATCTAGGGCGTGAAAATCGCGGAAAAATAGATTTTTTGGTTTGATTTTTTTTTTTTTACATTTTTGCCCCTATGGACTCCGTGTGTTAACGCAGAGATCTGAAAAATGTGATAAATACTGCTCGGTGGACTGAATGTGTGTGCAAAATTTCAATCTTCTAGGTGCAAAAGTAAGCCCGCCAAATATATATATATATATATATATATATATATATATATATATATATATATATATATATATATATATACCGTATATATATATACCGTGTATATATA
Organism: Thermobia domestica; assembly: GCF_964235325.1. Taxonomy (NCBI): domain Eukaryota; kingdom Metazoa; phylum Arthropoda; class Insecta; order Zygentoma; family Lepismatidae; genus Thermobia; species Thermobia domestica. Next base: position 124,054,995 of record NC_137470.1, read on the forward strand.
TATATATATATATATATATATATATATATATATATATATATATAGGCCTAAGAACAAAATATTTTTAAAGTTATGACGTCATCACCTGCTATGTCTTGACGCACAAAGGCGTGAAACCATACTTAACGTGTTCTACAATGCCTCTAGACTTAAAAACATAAAAAAACAAAGTTAAAAGCTTTATTGGTCCTTTTTTAATCGAATAATGAAGACACTCCTTTAGTACCTAAAAAGGCACTAGAACTGCAAAGGGTTAACAATCCACAAGAACTGTCACGTGGTGAAACCCTCATATCGAATTATGGGTGGATTTCAGATGCTGTTCTCAACATACAAAAGTCAAGTCTGATGTGTAAAAAGCCAGCTGAAAACACGTGTATTTGTCTGTGGTTCCCTTTTCCTGATCGCACCAAATATTAGTCGTCACTTGGCAACGTCACATAGCAGATACGTAGACTACAACTTTCGTGCCACAACATATACTGTGGTTGTCCTTATTCATCAAAGTAAAGCCCGGCATGTAAGTCTTGCAGGCCGAGTATACCTTTTAAATGTTTTATATTCAGTCGTCTTTGATTCCTTCCAAAACTATTTTCCTTTCCAACGAAATATCTCAGTATGATACGGAAACACACAGTACAACTGCTGTGGCATACTCACTCCCTAAGGATGAGTCACGAGACAGGGTACTTATCAAAATGTGGCGGTGGCCTTGGTCTTGAAAACATTCAACTTCAGAGCTGCTCGCTGTTCTTACATAGCGTGTGCAAACAAGGGCGCTTTAACTTATTAATTTAAAGCGTCCTGGCGAAACAGTGCTCATAGTTGGAGTCCCTTTCCAGCACGATAAAAGAGCGCAAGGGCGAAAAGAAATGAAAAAAAAAAGAAAAAAGAAAGAAAGAATACAGAAAACTGTTCCTTATGCAAAGAGCGTTTGACTACTATCAGTTAATTGTCAACAACCGATATCGGGGACAGATCCAGGAATTTTTGAGGGGGAGGGGCGAAGGTCTGAAAAATAAATTTGAGACATTTTTCGATATGTGGTTCGCTAACCAAATATGTGAACTAGCGTGCTTTCTAATACGTATTCATCGCCCTTCTGGAGGCAGCATTGAGGAAAGCTATGTTTTTCAACACGAGAGTATCCAGGATTACCATAAAAAACTTTTTTATTACCATCTTTCTATTATTGTATTATTTTATTTTATTATTATCATTATTTTATTTAAATTAGATTATGTAGAGTAAGCTATTTTTAATTTAATTTCCTATTAACATAATTCATATTAATTCTTCACTAATATCGTTATTTTTATACTGCATAAGTACTATCGTGGGGTCAGATTTAACCCCATTATTTGGTTTGAAATTAAACTATGTTAAAACGTATTACCTTTTGCAGTTGATTGTGGACCTTTTACTAGTGCTATGCTTTAATGGATTTAACTAGTTTTGGGGACAAAAAAATATTTTCAAATTTTTTTGACTAATTGTCTTTTAGTAATAGATTATTACGAAGCGAAACAACATACTTAAATGAAATAAAATTTTTTGTTATCCGAAAATAACAAAGTACGAAAATAAACTTATTTTCATATAAGGGAAGCATTCAATTATTAGTGCTGAGTAAATGTAACTTGTCATTAAAAAAACTGACAATTGATGCTTTTGTGTTTCATCAGTTGCTTGGCTACAGGCCGTATCCACATGGGGACTAGGGGGCCGGACTCCTCTAATGTTTTACTGTCCCTCCTAAAATATTCACGGTAGCCTTGCAAATGAACTACTATAATATGGTTGGATCGCCCCCCTAACTTCTACCGCCCCCCTCATATTTTTGGGCTGGCTACGGGCCTGCTTGGCTATCTATCAATACGCACAATGTTTAGTCTTAAGGGGCCGTCCACATATTACGTAACGCTATTTTTGACCAATTTGTACCCACTCCCTTCCCCTTCTCACACTTCGTAACGCAAGGCTGAACCTCTCCCCCGTTAGTTACGTAACACCTTTGTTATTTTTGGTTTTTCACCAATCTTGCTTATTTTGGGAGCTATTATAATAAAACACTATTTTTAATGGGAAAACTTTTATTACAAAATGCTTTTATACTGTTCGCCAATAAATCAAAGTACCGGTACGTATTAGAAAATGGTAGGATGGTAATGATGTTTTAACCCCATAAGATTGCTTAATTAACAGTCCTAATTCTTCAAAACTGCATACTGTCGTTTTCCCAAGGAGATCGCACCTATCCTTTTCGGTCAGATGATGACAATGAGGAAATACTGACAAGGAAGATGAAGGTGGAACAGGATCTAAAGAAATAACATTGACCTCTTTTTCAGGGATCCAGGATGCTTCGTGCATTTGAAGTTCGCCAGTGTCGACGATGCAAAGTTCTCTTCCTCGTCGACCACAGATTCGAAGTTGCTGCTCATGTGAAGGAGCAGAGACATCTCGTTTGTGAACAAGCTTTCGAGCATCTTTTTTGGACTTCGGACTTAAGTTTACGTCTTTTCATATTCTTCTTGTCCTAAATCAGTGCGAGAATGAGAATAAACTCAATTTCTTCAGAAATATTCAAATTCAAAAAACAAAAAAATTAGTACGAAATAAATTTAGTACGAATTAGGTTTTAATATCTTATTTTGATCTACAAATCCTGGATCGTTCCATCGCGGAAAATATAATTTCACGAAAAAGATTTTTTTTGTTTCCCATGAAAAAACCCCTTAGAAGAATAGAGTGACTAATGATTCAAATCAAAGGTTTCAGATAACATTCTTAAAAATAGCAATACGAGTGGGAACATGAGGGCATTTTCAGGCGGTTGTTATGATCACTAACAACTAACTCCGGAAAAGCATGTTCCCTAAATCCAATGCTGCGATAGCCACAAAATGGAGTTTTAGTGTATTGTAATACATGCAGGGTTGGCCACCATTTATGATGGTGTCTAGTGCGTCTTCGAATCTCTTCTGCATGATTCAATTTATATAGGCTATAATTCGCAATTTTGCAAAACAATAGAAATATATATAAATGAAAGTGACTATGTTTGTAACTTAATAACTCTTAACCACCCGACCGATCTCGTTCAAATTTTCAACGTACATGGAGTTCTGGCCTGAGATGTTTTTTATCATTTCACTTTGAAGGTGCAACTTGCGGGAGAGGGAGACATATATATAAAAATCATTGAAAATGACCAATGTTAGTGTCAAATGCATAGTTTTCGGGGTCGCTGAGATAAACAGTGACACTTTCAATGGAGTTTAAATCCAAATTCACCCAGCAACTTGAGGGAAGGGGAGGATGGCATATACAAAATGTTCGAAAATGACCGATATTAGAGTCGAATCCATGGTGTTTGGGTTCGCTGAGATGAACAGTAACACTTTCGATGCCGTTTAAATTAAAATTTAGCCATGCAACTTGGGATATATATATATATATATATATATATATATATATATATATATATATATATATAAAGATCGAAAATGACCGATCCGATTTGTGTCGAATCCATAGTTTTTGGAGTCCGTAAGTTGATGATATTTTGTTTCCTTTTATATCCAAAATGAAACGTATTCTCCCCGTGTGAAAACGGGTATTCTAGCTAATTTATAAAAAAGAAAGAACTGAATAAAATTATTTGTTTAAAAGATTGCATATAAATCTGAGAATAAAAATAAAAATTACAGCAGAAAAAAATGTAACGTAACGAAGACCTAAAGCCCCTCCTCCCCCCTTGTCAGGCTTCGTAACGCAAGGCCTAACCCCCTCCCCCTTTGCCGCGTTACGTATCATGTGGACGACCCCAAAATGTGTCTTAATCACATATCCGTTACATACAGAACAAATAAAGGCACTTTAGTCGTTCTACTGACAATCAGTACATATAGTGTTTTTTTCTGGAACGACCCTTGTGCACATTTCGGTTGCAGACAGAACAAATCCAAGGACGTTTTTTGTCATCAATTCGAGGAGAAATAGCACATCTCCTACTTTTAGCTGAAGAATCTGTTTGCGGACGGTTTTCATTGATGTTCCCACCAGTTAATCGTAACAATGTCTACCGAAGCCTACGAGAAAGTGTTCCGCATTCGCCCCTTACTTTTAGGTGATCTTGAATGAGAGTCATCCCAATAGTCCTCATGAAGTCTCGCCTCTGAAGCCTTCTTGGTTCTTTGGAAAGATGGTAAAAAACAAGAATATTTAAGCATGCAACGTCCAATATTCTGTAGAAAATTGCAAAGACCACCTTCTGCACGATCTGCTAGTTCGGAGTTCTGCACACATCTCCGTAACACTCCCCAAGATAACAACAGAAAAAAATGTAATGCAGAAAACAGATAGCGCAAGTACTATCCTGGAGTAAATTTCGACTCCAGAGGTCCGAAAACATCGAAACAACAAAACGCATGGACACGAACACCTAGTCGCTACGAGATCTCAAGATCAACTGAAAATGGACACAATCAAGCTTTACGTTTCACGATTATGCCGACTAGGCTAAAGGGGACGGCGATTATGAGAAATGAATGAAATGGTGAAATGAAGAAAGTGGGAGGAAACGGGAGAACCCCGAGAAAACCCACGCACACGGTGCTTATTCAACACAAGGTTCACTTTGCGTGGGCTGGGATCGAACCCAGGACCCCATGCACCAGAGGTGAACGCTCGACCAATAAGCCACCGCGGCCCCCTAGCAAGATCAACTCGCTGCTGACGTTTTGCGTCCCTTGGGGTTTTGGTAGTGTACGAATTGATTCCTGCATTGGACAAGTTTGTCTAACGATAACATCCGAGTTGATTCCCAACACTACGAACCCTCACTGTCCGTGTTGCTTCCCGGGCTGCTTTCACACAGTTCCTGCAGGTGTAGCTACTGACTTGCGAGAAACCAGTTCATTGTGTACCAGCGATGGAGTTTGAAGTGATGCCAAGTGAAAAGGGCAAGCAACTGTTGGTGATAAACGGTTACAAATTTTGTTTCCATAAGTGTTTCGTCGGTGGGTTTGAAATACATAAATGTACGAGAAGAATATGTAAGTGTGTTGTAATCCTAAACTCTTTAAATTGTGTTGTTCGCTCGCAATTAGATCATAATCATGGAAAAGATAACTCTGGTACATTAAACCGGCAAAGAGTTAGTAATTCAGTCAAAAGGAAAGCGGAAGAAAACTTGTGTGAGAGCCCGTCGAAACTTATACGCATCGAGTTAGCTAATAGTGATATCGACACACTCACAACACGTGATTTAGTTCGAATTAGGAAAAATATTAATGCTGCTCGCTCACGCAAGCTTCCGAAGTAGCCTAATAACTTAAAAGAACTGCACGAAGCTCTAGAGAAAACTGTTGACTTTGAGACCGCAATCCACCAAGCAATCCACCAAACGACTATAAAGGGCTGCAGATTCCATCTCGGTCAGTCATGGTGGAGAAAAATTCAATCCCCGGGGACTGTCAAATGATTTTAAATCAAAAGACTCTGAACTAGAAGCACTTCTCAAAACCTTGTTTGGACTGCCTCTTCTCCCACCAGATCAAATTGAAGACTGCTTCGTAGAAGATCTAATGTCTCGCAAACCTACACACGAAAAACTGGATGATTTTTTTGATTATTTACTTGAGACCTATATTCTCACAAACAGAGACTTCCCACTCATAATGTGGGACGACTTTAATAGTAATTCTGAACGTACTACTAACTGTTGCGAAGCATTTCACTCTAAACTGAACACTCAATTTTACTCTCCCCATCCAAACATTTTCCACCTGATAGAAACATTGAAGGGTGTTCAGACTGAAACCTATGTTAAAATGAGAAGCGAGAAGAAGACTACTCCCCAAAAAATGCGGGACAAGCAGAACTATATAGAAGAACAAATGATTAAATTAACAGTCTACCATTACCCGTTAGGAATATCTTCGGAAAATCTGCTACATGTTTCTCCCATGTACATAATTCAAATACTTACGCTTGACAGTTGCAACTTAGCACGTAAATTATGAGAGTAACAATAAAAAATAATAAAAATGTTTAATGCATGTGAAATCATCATCATCATCATAGGTATTCTGCCTTTATTGGCAGGTCACTTGCCGCAGCTAAGAAGCTTCCATGCTCCACGGTCCTCCGCTAACTTCTTCGTCTTCGCGTATGATCTTTCTGTTTTTATATCATCCATTAATTGTGGTCTCCTTCGCCCCTCCCTCTCTTTCCCGCCACCATACCCTCTAGGACGTCCCTCATGATACAATTTCTTCTTATGCAATGTCCCAACCAGTTTCTCTTCCTCTTCCTAATAATATCTAAAAGTGTTCTTTTCTCACGCACCATTTCTAACACCCTCTCATTCGCTTTCCGCTCGACCCAACTAATTCTTTCCATTCTTCTCCACACCCTAGTGGTTCTTAATAGGTGGTCCGTGGCATCTTTGCAAGTAATTGTGTTTAGTCAATGAATGAGTTCAGTGATTGAAAATATTTTAGTGGTGTACTTAGTGATGCAAATGAAGTTGACATATTTACTCCAGGATCTTCCAAGTAGCGGAAATGGTGAGTCAAAAGAAATTTTCTTCTTTTTCTATAGCGGTATAAACTGTATAAAATTTATCAAATTTATATTGCAACTTGCATCTGTCAAGTAAGTTATTCAAAAGTTGAAAGTTTGAATTATTTAGGATAGTTTGCTTAACTACAACTTCACAAGTAGCCAAGATGTGGTTGGCACACGTGAATCGGTACGGTATGCGATATCTGAATCGCACGGAATGGGAATCAACTCGTACGCTAGGGTAAATACGCACTCACCAGATGGGAATCAACTCGTACGCTAGGGATAAATCCACTGTCAGCTAATGGGAATCAACTCGTCCATTTCGGAAGCAATTCGGTATCAGCCGATCAACTGAGAATAGACGACTAAAGCCTCAGCAAAACAATATATATATATATATATATATATATATATATATATATATATATATATATATATATATATATATTTTGTCCACAGCTAGAAATGTGCTAGGTCAAGTTTGACTCCACGATAGTAGTTACGAGTTAAGTATGTAGTGATAACTTAGGAAAAAGATAAGTAAAAACTTAGATTTCTTAATAAAAATAACTTTTTATACTGTTAGTATATATATATATATATATATATATATATATATATATATATATATATATAACACAGCAGCTGAAATGCGTGGGATAGGGGGTATGAGCAAATCAATAATCAATCTAATGAATCGATCCAGGGCACAGTAAAACTAGTTAGGACACTGGGCATATCTCTTTCTCTTCTCTCTACATCATGTCTGGAGATGAATGGTCTGACAAATAGGCTACAGCGACGATTTTAAAAAGTAAGACGATACACACTATCAATGATAAATGTTATGAATTTTAACTTAATATATATTTAAGTCAATAAATGAAGAAATTCTATATCGATCTTTTGCCCCCCCCCCCCCGTTGGAAAAAATCCTGCGGGTGTTATTGATTATCATGCTGTTTAGTTACTGTATTATATTGTGCTATACACGGAATAAATACTTCTGTGTTTTATATAATAATAAGAACGTTATTTACATTTATTATGGGCCTTATTTACATTTACGTCAGCAAAACATATAGATATCCGCAGGGGGCCGCAGTGGCTCAGTGGTAGAGGGTTCACCTCCGGTGCTTGGTGTCCTAGGTTCGATCCCAGCTCGCGCCTGGTTTACTTTTGTCGTGGACAAACACCGTGCTCGTGGGTTTTCTCAGGGTTCTCCCGTTTCTTCCCACTTTCTTCTTTCCACCATTTCATTCATTATTCATCATCACCGTCTCCTTTAGCCTAACCGGCATAAACGTGGGACGTAAAACTCCTAATAATATCTAAAAGTGTTCTTTTCTCATTGGGGGTATCACAAACGTGTTAGGGCATGAAAAGTGGAAGGGCATCGCAAACGAATCTTGTGTATGCAACTACTACTAGGAGAACTTATAAGAGTAAGACGGAAGAGAAAGACAGGTAACATACTTGATCAATGCTGATTCTTAATACTTGATCAATGCTGATTCTTAATTTATTTATTTATTTTAGTTCAAGCACAACACAACAGGCTCTAGGCCCAATTATTGTGTTGTCTTTGACAACGAAATACATATTAATACAAAACAATGAGATATACAAATAATTAAAAGAAATACACATTACAAAATAGACAATTAAAAAAACACATTCATATTGTCTTTAGCATATGAGCTCTTTATATGCCGTTTTCAAAACATGCCTGTTTAATTGTTCTTTTCTACACACTTTCCGACATGCTAAATATATCAATATTGAAGTCTTTTTCGACCTCATTGTGGAGAGTGCTTATCCTCCATATAGGAGATTTCCGAAGGATATTTGTTCTTTAATTTCTTTGATAAAACGTAGATGTGTTTCCTATCCTCGTTCTGGTTGATGGGACTTGAAAACAAAGCAGCGAACGCAACTCAATAGAGTCAATCTTATCATGTATTAATTTATATAAAAATATTAGATCATTATATTTTCTTCTTTCGTATAAAGTGGGTAGTTGATAATTTTCCAGTAACTCTCTGTAAGATTCATATTTCGGGTAAAGTCCAGTTTTCCTGTACGTTAGAAGTCTTAGGAATTTTTTCTGTATTCCCTCAACCATATCACAGTATTTTTGCATATTTGGTGTCCACACAACAGTAGCATATTCTAACTTTGACCGAACGTAAGTGAAGTACAATTTCATTAAAGTTAAATCATTACGAAACTCTCTACCTAGCCTCATGATAAAACCAAGGTTTCTATAAGCCTCGCTCGTTACTGTTTCCATATGATGCTTAAACGTTAAATTTTGATCAAAGAAAATTCCAAGATCTTTGATATACTTGGGAGAACTTAATTTTGTCCCATCAATCGAATACGTATAGTCTACATAACTATTCTTACGTGTAAAACGTAGGAAGTTACATTTATTTACATTCATTTTAAATCTATTTTTATTACACCATTCCATAATGTTAGTTAAGTCTTGTTGTACTTTCTCGCAATCATCAATTGAATCTACCTTAATATATATTTTGAGGTCGTCTGCAAATAGAAGACAGTTAGCATGTTTAATTCTAGTCGGCAAATCATTCACTGCTAAGAGAAACAAAAGCGGTCCGAGATTTGAGCCCTGGGGAACTCCTGAAAAAGCATTTAACTTTTCAGAGATGCACCCTTTATAAACAACTGATTGCCTACGGTTACTTAAGTAGGAAGATATTAACTGTATGTACTCTTGAGAAAAGTGGAACGAGTTTAGTTTGGCTAGTAAAATGTCATGGTCCACTAGGTCGAAGGCTTTAGAAAAGTCAGTATAGATTACATCCACCTGATTACCTTTATCTATCTCCGTTGAGATGTAGTTAGTAATGATGGCCAGGTTCGTGGATGTTCATTTATCTCGTAAAAAGCCGTGTTGATAGAACTGTTACTGTATATAATAAAGTTAGAAGTTCCTATTATAGTAAGTTCAATAATGAATTACAAAGTGTGAGTTTTGAATATGTATCCTAACATAATACATATTTATTTTTACATATCTTACGAGAAGTTAAATCCCAAAACTTTCCTTGCAAACTCCACAGCGTAAAGACAAAAAAAGTGTGATTATAATGTGACAACTTTCCATATATAATTCCACACTATGTAATAATTACAAACATCCAAATATGTGGATTCTGTCAAAGTATTCCAATGATAATGTTTTTTTCTTTCTTTTCAGTTCTACACTCAATTCCATTATGATGATTTGGCGTTGTTCGCGCTAATTGTTAAGAGTGTTGGTTACATCATATAATTTTTATTGACTTTCTGTATGAGAGCTCGAGTTCGATTTCCACTTTAAACTGTAGATCTACCGTATACGTCTCATATAATCTCGGTTACAAGAAGAAAGCTAAAATTCACGTTTTATTTGATTTGGTTTCGTCTCTCTCCCAATTACATAGGGCTGATCTCAAAACAGATTTGTAGTACTCTCTTCAATTGCTATCAAGCAACATAAAAATTAGCAGAGTATTTCTTCTGAATCGAGACCAGAAACTACTTTACGAGACAAGAGGAGACGGGAAAAACTTTTTAGATTATCGAGACGAAGGAGAAATAATCGTCTTCGAAAATCAAGACGAGACGAGAATTCTATAAAAATTGATGAGACAAGAAAATCTTATTTCTCGTCTTTCCCGTGAGGAACATACTATATTTGGAATTGAATTATGGTCCTCACATCAAATTTAAAGACTGTACTACTGAGCCATCAATCTTTTCCCTCCTTAGTGACACGGAAGACTTGATTTGATTACCGGCACGCTTGCGTAGTGTTGCTCAGGAGACGAGACGAGAAATAAAGTTTTCTCCTGTCGTCTCTTAAATTAAGTGTTGGATTCTCGCCTCTTTTTAATTCTCGAAGAATTATTTCTCTTCTCGTTTTATAAACGTGTGCCTTGGTTTTCTTCTTAATTTTATCTAGAAATTATGAGAATGCTTCCGAGTTACGAGAGTTCCACTAAGAGTGTAATATATCAACATTTAAATTATATTTATTATTGAAGTATATTATGTAATAACTTACGTATCTTAAAATGTTAATAAATACTCTTCATTGTCCGTGCACTTGTGTTTTCTCGGGGTTCTCCCGTTTCCTTCCTTTCTTCATTCTAGCATTTCATTCATTTCTCATCATCACCGTCTTCTCTAGCCTATCCGGCATAATCGTGGGACGTAAAACTGAAAGATTTCATTTTACTCTTCATTGTGTTCGTACAACAACTGTTATAATTTATGAACTTTTACTATGAATGATGTGATACTAAAACACTGGTATCTAAGACTTCAGTGAATTGTTCCCCATGAGACTTGATAAATATCTTGTCTCAAAAATGAGACAAGAATTGTCGTTTCTCGTCTCGTCTCTAACTTGGACATACACCTCTTGTCTTAACTCTTATTAGAACATACACTTCTCGTCTCGTTTCCGAGACAACGCTAGAAATTTCTGTACTCTGCACATTAGTTTTTTTGCTTCTCCAAATACTAAATTTCTCAGTTACCTTTCATGCCACTTGTTTTCATTTGCTTGATTCATCAAGTATTTAAAAGTTAAACTGAATTTAAATATCTCTTTGAAGTATAGTCTCTTTCTAATCAGATATGTTTTATTTAAACGAAAAATTCTCTATGCGATCTAGCATGATGCAAAGATTTTAGAAGAACCCGTAGTTATAAATCATACCAATCTATTATTCTCTTGAAAGTTTTGTCAGAAATATAATTTCTAAGATTTTTTTTATATAATACGTATGTTTTCTAGTACCATTATTCTCCGGACAATAACAATATTAATGTGATAGGATTTAAGTTCTATCTCTATCTCTCTCCCTCTCTTCTTAGCACTCAGTGCGTATCATTCAAAATTACTATATACATGGTGTTTCAAAACAATACCAACAACGTTCGCGAGCTGATTCCTGACACCAAGATAAGACAAAAAGTATAGACCAACCTGTGTGCACAAATACTTCCTTTGAGTTATAGGCTGCCGAAAACGCGAAAAAATGAACTTTTAAAGGTCCACAGCTCCAAAACTGTCGGACCTACCGTAGTCGGATCAAGACTTAACTTAGGATCTAATATGTGCACTATCCAAATATCCATATTTCAGAATCCTGCGGTACTTTCGCGACAATTTTTATAGAGGTAGTTGGTGAGTGTTTCAAATTATATGCCCGAAGCCAAATTCCTTCTATAAAATTTGTTGCGGAAGTACCGCAGGATTCTGAAACATGTATTTTTGGATAGAGTACACGCTAGTTCCTAACTGAAGTCTTGACCCGACTCTGTAGGTCCCATAGGTTTGGGGCTATGGACCATTAAAGTTCATTTTTTCATGTTTTCGACAGCCTATAACTCCGAAAGGAAGCATTTGTGCACCTAGGTTGGTCTATACTTTTTGTTTTATCTTGGTGTCAGGAATCACCTTCCAAACGTTATCGGTGTTGTTTTGAAACACCCTATATATATTAAGATTTACCCAAATGTCTGTAAAACGGCTTGTTTCTTTTAAAAAACTCTCGTGTTGAGCTGGCTATCTCCACATAGCACATTCTGCGCCTACCTGTCACTACTTTGTGTGATGTCACTCGCTACGGTGAAGGGCTTCTCTTGAGATTGTCGTGCCTTACCCCGATGAAAATCAAACAATATTTTCGCAAACACAGCCACAGCTGGGGGTATAGAGCGAGTGGCACAGAACGCACACAACTCGCTGTATAGCTGCAGAACTATGAGACGTGAGACCATGGACAACTATAGTTGCTCTCTTGTTACAAGGCGTTCAGTCAGGGAGACAACTTTGGTCTTGGTTGCCTCGCACCTACCAAGGTCAGTTCCTGCGACGGAAGGAAACAGCAACATAAAACTACTCCCTATTCTTTACTTTTCACGAATATTTGTCACCTTCGTGGGTACAGGTCACGTACTGCGTAGATTTAAATTATATGTTGTGTGAAGAATATGTTCCCTATAAAGATATGAGTACTGAGAAGGAAAAAAACATGTAGCTATCGTTGTTCTCCTTTTTCTATTAGCCAGTGGAGGTGTGTATGGCTGTTTCAACATCCTTCTTGTAATCTGTTAGGATTGACTTCCTCTTTTTAGTTAACGTTTGGGTATGAATAACACCGGGACAACTCGTGGTTCTTATGATAGTGGCGTATTTTCGCGCCCGGAGAATTACGGAAATAATAAGTAATGTAGACTCCGATGCTTTTGAAACGGACGATGAAGATAGTTTGTAGGAAGATTCTAGCATCAATTTATGTGACACGCATCTACCTCTATCTATTTCGAAATACTGTCTGGTATACAATATACGGAATTCAAGATGGCTGCTATGATGTACACTAAATCATTTAACGCTGTTTCTACATCAATGACAAATTGTAACATTTTCTTTTCCTCCGTTCATGCGTCTCTTTGTTACTGCCCTGTCACGATACATTTTTTCTATTGGATACATATGTCAAACAGCATTCCCTGTCCCAAACAGATGATGTGTAGAAAATGGGTTCACATTCTCATTTGGGGGAATATTCAAGCCTAGGTTGAAGTGCAAAATCATATCCTTTTACATTTAAAACAATATTGTGTGATATGCAATATGGCGGAATTCACGTACTGCGTAGATTTAAATGACAAGATGTGTCAAGTATATAGTTCCTATAAAGATATGAGTACTCAGAAGGAAACATCCACTCCAAATTAATGCGTCTACGCATGACATTATTATTCTGTCCTAGTGACCTGTATACAGACCAACATATGTCTTCTCACAGCAACATTATACTGATCTTTTTCACAGAATATTTTTCATTCTATACTTTGATCCAGGGGTAGAAATGAAATTTTAGAGCTAAGGGGAAAGTCAATAATAGATAGAGTTTGATTAGGGTATGTACCGAGAATACAAACTCAGAAAGTCGGAAGTGCAAGCAAACTTTAATGGAGAACGACTTAAGCAATAGCGATTGTTGCAGAACAATCAACAACCAAACAAAACTAATATCACCATTCAAATTTCCTATTTGTTACTAATAACTATAGATATTTTTCCTTCTTTTGCACAAACACTTCAACTTACTAAGGAGATACTATACCCTTGTGCATGCCTGATTTCCACTCTTGCTTTGATCTCAGGCTTTTTACACGTGGAACCGTATTTACCGGGCAATTTTGACGCAGGGCCCTTTTGACTCATGTCTTTTTGTCTCAGGGCCCTTTCGCCCGGACCTTTTCCACGCTGGGCCGTTTTGACTCAGGCCCTTTTGAGGAAGGGTTCTTTTGACCCTGGCTCTTTTGATGCAGGGCCCTTTTAACTCGAGCCCTTTTGACCCGGGCAATTTTGACAAGGAGCCATTTCTACTCAGGGCCTTTTGTCGCGAGATCCTTTTACCCCAGCCCTTTTGACCTGCGCTCTTTTAACTCGGGGCCGTTTTTACTCGTGCCCGTTCGACGCAGGACCCTTTTGACTCTTGTCATTTTTCTCGCGGGGCCCTTTTCACCCGGGACCGTTTGACGCGGGGCCGGTTTGACTCGGGCACTTTTGTTGCGGAGACTTTTAACACGTAACTTTTGGCTAAGGCATTATTGTAGCGGGGCCCGTTTTGACACGGATCCATTTGACATAGAGCCTTTTGAGTTGAGGTCCTTTTGACCCGGGATATTTCGACGCAGGGCTCCTTTAACTCGAGTCGTTTTGACCCGGGCCCTTTAGATGCGGGACCGTTCAAACTCGGGCCTTTTTTTCGCGGAGATACTTTCACCCGGTCTCTTTAGACTCGAGGCCTTTGGTTGTGGAGATCTTTCGACCCTGGGCCGTTTAGACTCAGCACTTTTGTCGTGGAGTCCTTTTATCCGGGCCCTTTTGACCAGGGCTCTTTTCACGAAGAGCTGTTTTTACTCGGGCCCCTTTGACACAGGGCCGTTTTGACACGGGCATTTTTGTCGCGGGACCCTTTTACCCGAGACTTTTTGACTCGGGCCTTTTGTAGCGGACCCCTTTTGGCACGGTCCATTTGACGTAGAACCTTTTTGACTCGATCTCTTTTAACACGGGGCCCTTTTGACTGTGGTCATTTTGTCCCGGAGAACTTTTTACCCAGTCCTTTTTCACACTGGGATGGTTTGAAACGGGACCTTTTAAGGCGGGGTCCTATTGACACGATCCCTATTGGCCGTTGCCGTTTTGACTCGGACCTTTCTGTCCTCGCCCTTTTGTCTGGCCCTTTTGACATAGAACCGTATATATAACGCACAAGCTGAAATGCCTGGGGCAGGCGGCGGGTATGAGTAAATTGATTATTAATCGATCCCTAGCGCAGTAAAATTAGTTACGCTACAGGTCATATCTCTTTCTTTCTCTTCTCTCTACATCATGTCTAGAGATGAATGTTCTGACTAATAGGCTACAGCGGCGATTTTAAAAAGTGAGAAGATATATGCTATCAATTATAAATGTTATGAATTTAAACAATATATAGGGTAATAAATCGAAAAACTCTATATGGGCCTTTTGCCCCCCCTCCCGTTGGAAAAAAAATCTGCTGGTGTTAATGATTATCATGTTGCTTAGTTACTGTATTATATTGTGCTATACACACAATAAATACTTCTGTGTTTTATTTAATAATAACAACCTTATTTTTGTTTATTACGGCCCTTGCTTGACAACAGCGAAACATATTCACGCTCAGTGTAATTAGTTTCCATTCTCAAATAAGGTCAGTGCAGCGAATGAAATAATTCACGCACACATTTAGAACTTTGAAAAGTGTTCTGCGAACATGTCGTAGTAAATTTCTGAAGAGTAGAAAGCGCTAGTAGCAATTGTTAGCAGTTATTAATTTAATATATAAGACAATAAATTGAAAAACTGAGAATACAAATCTTTTCAGAGATGACAGTGTACTGACGCTTCAAATCTATGCCTTTACTCCCTATACTTACGTTATTTCCCTAGTCAAAATAAAAACTCTTTAAACTTAATCACAATTACTTATACAACCATCCCTTCCTTGGTGTTCTGCGGAGTCACATACCCGTCACGGCGATGTAAAGGCACTTTTGGCGACGAGGATACTATCCCGGCATTTGGCTGATAGGACTGAGGGAAATCCTGGAAAACATCAGTCAGGATAGTTGGCCGCGAGACATGAACCCGCGGCGTCCTCCCGAACGTCAATCCAACGCGCTCCCAAATGCGCCACGGCGGCTTGGTGCAAACGTTAGGCCTAGTGTTCGAGATTTAAATCAATTACTTAGATTTGCAGATTCATAACTCCCACATACCTTGCAGTAACAAGATGTAATTTATGTGACATTTACACTGTGTTATGGTCATCATGTTTGCAAATATAGAAGTTCGTACGAGCTATCAGAATTGTGCTACAGCGTTGCCAACTTGTGTATTTTTTCGTCGTTTTTGCTTTTTTTCACATTTTCATTGTTAACTTACAACAAAAGTAAATGACCAACTGTTTTGTTATTACCCTGTTTGAAGGGGGCGCGGTGGCTCAGTGGTAGTTCACCTCCGGTGCTTGGGGTCCCTGGTTCGATCCCAGCTCGCGCCATGTGGACTTTGTGGTGGACAAACACCGTGCTCGTGGGTTTTCTCGGGGTTCTCCCGTTTCCTCCCACTTTCTTCATTCCACCATTTCACTCATCTCTCATAATCACCGTCTCCTTTAACCTCACCGGCATAACCGTGGGACGTAAAACTTAAAGATTTCATTTCATTTCATTTTTTACCCTGTTTGAAAGTCGGCAAGATGGTGTATCCAAGGACTGGTAGAGGTTCGCCCAATCTACTTTCTTCTTCCCATAAAAAATGCTGAAATTTGTAACATTTTACTATTTCGTTTTTTTTCTTTTGATTTGAAATGAATATATCAGCCAGAATTTTTGCTGGAAATTCATTCTGCTACTGTTAGTACAAACTATGTGTTTAGTTCTGTACATCCCGTAAATGAAACAGTTGTGAGACTCTGAAAACGTGCCGCGGGCAACATTGCTTATTTCGGCAAATAATGGGCCTACGCAGAGAGGTGCGTATCTTATTATAACTTTGGTTTTATTTACCAGAATGTTTTTAAATTTGGTATTTTATCTCTTAATACTACCCAGCTCATGTGTACAACTTTTCATGAAAATCCATGATGGTCACCGGGAAGATCTTTGAAAATTGGTCGATCTGAGGTGGAATGACCCTCATAGCAAGCGACCATGTTTCGCAACCATACAGAACAACAGGCATGATTATCGTTTTATATATTTTAAGCTTCAAATTTCTCGACAGAATATGCGACGACAAGAGATTTTGAACTAAATAATAACACGAATTCCCTGCTTTTAGTCGACATTTAATTTCTTCGTGAATATCGTTTTCGTCTGTTAATATTGATCTTAGATATTTGAAAGTATTCACTTTATCAAAAGTATTATTCGATATTTTAACGCATCGAAAATTTGCCGTATTACGATCCCGAATAACTTCTATGTATTTAGTACATAAATTTCGCCTGAAGTTTTAAAATCTATTATTTATTTATTTTTTTTATTTTATTTTTTTTTTTTTTTTTGCAGAGGGGATCGAGCTTTCCTAAATACGACCCTATTACCTGAAAAAAAAAATAGACGTGGACACAAAAGAACTTTCGTCTTAAATTTTCATGATAATTTCTCCGTTGGAGTAGTTTTAACGATTTAAAAACCCTGTGTTACAAAGAGAAGAAAGCAGGATTCACCCGTTATCCGTTCAAAACGGGATTTTCTCTAATCATCCTCTGCATGATACTCGTTTTCATATTGTGCTTACATGATTTGAGTCTCATTGTATTTTATTATTATCTTCCATAATCTAAATAACAGAACAGAAACGGTGTTTTACTTATTTTCACTTTAAATTAATTTATTTCGGATTTTGATTTAAACCAACGACTTTTATTCAAAACATCAAGTGATTTAAATCTTGATTAAAAACGTGATTTAAATCATACTGATTTAAATCAATCCACCCTGCTGTTGACCCAATGAAATTTCCTTCAGTAGTAAGCAACTACTTATTCAATGAGTCATCACTAAACGCTATAGGCAAAGAGAGGCAAAGCAATATCGCCTGAAGGTCTTTTGAAATGCGTGTCTTGTCTTTGGTTTACCTGTGAAGTGAAGGCACTTTGTTTCTTCTACTAAGTTCTGGCACATTTTGTCAATGAAATATTGTTCTATCTGTGAAAACAAAGAGAGGAAAGAAAAAATAAAAGCTATCCGCGTCAGTCTATTAGATCTTTAAGCATGGTGGAAAAATAAACCATGTCCTGTATTTAACCAAAATATGGTTAATAAACTAGCGTTATTATCATTAAAGGCCGTATGTGTCTTGGAACCTTGTATTATACCTGGAAAAGTTCGTGTCAGATCCAAAGGAAATGTAACATTTTATGATTACGCAACAATAAATGAAAAAATGGAAGTACACTCTATCTTAGTGTTCGGTGCGGAAGGCCTGGGTTCGATTTCCAGTGTGAGTTTATCTGGTTTGGGACAACACGTTAGCTGTAGGCCCATGTCTCATATAGTCTCGGTGTTGCAAATTAAGTTATACTTCTAACCATCCAATCCATCAGTCTTAGAGCTCATAGGATTATGAGAAAGTAATTGGTGTGATTCGTGATGCGTTGCAATTAAAAAAGACACAATGAGAATCACAATGCTGGTTATAAAAGTTGATCTCTCGCTGAAGCATCGTGACTTATAATTAAATTTCAGATTTTTATCTTCTGAAAATTGGGCCTATGGGTTCCTAATATAAGCTTGGCAAAGTAGTTAAATATATTCTAAAACTCATGAAATAGAATCAACACTTAATTTAAAATTATTGACTGAGTATAACTGCAAACATAGTTGCATTCGTATGGATTTTCAAAGCACGTTTTTACTGTTCACATCAGTTTAAAAATTATCAACCAACTAATTACAATTTCCATTCTCCACACTAGAAGAATAAGTGTACGAAAATGTTATTTGGGAAGTATTTAAGCCCCTTTCCTCCCCCCAGAAAAACAGCGAATGATAAAAGCTATCCCAGTCAATCCACGTGTTAACTACGTATGTTCAAAATTCATTGTAAACAGTTAAATTACTTCCTTGCTTTGACCATTTAATTAGGATCTTGTAGCAATTTCCCCCGTTCCCCACCCCGTACATTCTACACGACAAATTTTACTGGCTCGCTTGATTGAATTTTGACAATCCCTTAAAATCAAATAACTTATCTTTTCTGTTATTCTCAAGCGCTTATACTCTTACAGAACTTGCAGTTATCTTTCAATGCAATGTTTTGACACACACAGACGCACACATCAAACAAGAAAGGCAAATATAAATTTAGTGAGAAGAGAAAGCAGAATCGTCTTGTTATAATTCCATTTAAAAATCAAATGAACATTGATGAAAAATTAGTTTCACGTTCCACGATAAAGTCCTTTAGGCTAAAGGAGATGGATCATCAACGAAACTAATGTTTCTTAAAGTTAAGTTTTAATAATCTCCTACCCACTAGATCAACAGGAACGGTTAGGGCTTCTTTAACTGTGTCGTAGACACTTTCATTTCCATCGTCTCCAGGTTTGTTCGGTCATACCGGATGCAGGTAATGAAATTCTTATCTAGTTTCATTACTGTTTCCCAATAACAAATTAATTTCATTTTTCTCTTGACCCAATTGATTTCGTTTAATAGGGGTGATCGACAAGCTCCAAAGAATGTATACGCCATATTGAATCAAATTGACTCAATGTGGTTTAAAGCTATCCCTTGCTACACTTTTAATTGAAAACTAATAAGTTTATGATCATTATTTCTGACAATTTTCTACAAATTACTTGCAGAGACTATTCGGAGTAAATGTTTTACTTAGTTTAGTCATACTTTATTTTAATATATTTTAAAAATATTTTATTTTATTCTTTTTGTTTAATAAATATAATTATATTTTTCTTTCTTTTTCTATGGGAACTAACAATTCTCATTTTTTCTGTTTATTATGGGAATAAGGAAAAATATTATGAACAATTTTAAAGCACTTAACATCAAAGCTTAGATAAATATGCTATTTCATTTTGTTATCTGTGTGACATATGAGATATATTTTTCTTTCTTATATAGGAGAATTAACGTTTCCCTTTTGTCTCCTAAGGAAATTACAAAAATTGATATTCATAACAGCATTAGTTTCAAATACTTAATGTCAAGGAGCAGATAGACTATTCTATTTTGTTCTCCCCATGAAATAAGTATACCTTTTTCTTTCTTTCTTTCTTTCTTTCTTTCTTCATGGTGGCCCTTCAGACATACCTAGAGGATAGCCAGTAGTTTGCCTGAAGGCATAGCGTCGCGTAGCAAACAACTCCGTTCGACACGTGCCAATATACCTACCTTCTGAATAGAGTTGGAAGTCATTTTTCTTTATTTTCATGATTTCATGGAAAGTTATATATATATATATATATATATATATATATATATATATATATATATATATATATATATATATCAAGGGCTCGAGGCAACAAGTGGACAAGCCACACTTTTGTGAAAATCCTTTTATTTGTTTAAATGGTGTATTGTAAGTATATCGACATTTTTAAAAATATGTTTCGTCAGATTCCGACACGATGGTAGCACTATCGTGACAGTCACGTTGTTGCCCAAAAGGTTTTTATTTCTTTTTTTATAAAAACAATGACATGCCACAGAGAAAGATGGCGTCCTGCAGCTGGGATAATGCTGCGAGCAGAAGAAAATTGTTCAATTATGATGATTTGGAGAACAAAAATGGTGGAGATTTGAGCGTGTTTGATGACATAACAAATCAAGACTCAGATTACGAAACGTCCGCAGACAATGCATCAACATCGAGCCAGGTAATTAAATCATATTATAAATTGTGGCATGTCATAGTATTATATCGAAACTTTTTGAGTATTATTTTGCTTGTGGCTTATATTATAATGTTGCTATGATAGCTAGAGAGATCGACGACATGTTCATTTTCTTTTAAGTTCACTGGGCTAGTGAATCATTTGGTTAAGAAAAGTGGAATGTCTGAAGTAAAGAAAAAATTTCTTCTACTCATCACTCCTTGTACTTCTAAATACTCGCATTAAACAATTAAAAAAATGCAAATCACATGGCAAAGTTTTTCCTTACTCTAGGCACTCCTCTTTAATCAGGAAGTGGTACTAGTGTTCTGATTCCTAATCACTCAAGATGACGTTCCTCTGCTGCATGATATGAATGAAATATTATTTAAAGCCTTCAATAAAGCCCCCACTTTGCCATTTATTTGGAACCAGAATTGTCACAGGTCGGAACATGTTTATCGTATCATCATGATTCTTGTTAAGTGATTCTTGTAAATGCAACAGAGTAAATTCCATTTTTTTGCATCAGAAGTAGGGAAAAGAAGCTAGAACATAAAATGTGTATATGCCTAATTAGTATATTATACAAAGATAAGGAGTATGTACTTAGCAGCCTTGATTCAAAAATAAGAGTTCTTGGTCTCTAGCCGAGTTCTTGGTCCCCCATGTTCTTGCAAAAAAGTTGTGCAGATCTAAACTGTTAGGTAAAGAGGTAGATATTTTTAATGGATTTTGGGATCTTGGTTCCTATGACATACAAAATGCTTACTTATTTGGTTATATTATAGTAAATTCTAAGAAGAGATCATATCCTAAAAAAAACTAAAAAACATATTTCTTCACGAAAATCTACAGCCGAATACACAGTTAAAGTAAGTGGTGTGGAAATCAAAATTTGCAAACGTGAGTTTTTGAGTGTTCATGGATTGCATAATTCAAAAGTAAGAATAACTTCTATTGTCTCTCAAGTTGCAAGTGGAGTTACAACACCCAAAGCGGATAGCAGAGGCAAGCATAAGAACAGGCCAAACAGAAAAGACGGAAATCTGTCTGTTAGGGATCACGTAAACAGCATACAAAAGTACCAGAGCCATTACAGCAGATGGGATAACAAGGACAAATTATTTTTTGACTGTGATTTATCAATTTCCCGGTTGTACGAAGATTTCTCTTAGCATGGTGCGCGGAAAAGGGCATTCAGAATCCAGTCAGTCAAGATGCATATCGTAGAATTTTTTGCACCGAATATAATATTAGTTTTAAATTGCCTAAGTCAGATACTTGCAAAGTATGTGATGTGTGGAAGGTCAAAATAGCTGCTTTAAGATCAGAGACAAAGAAGATGAAGTAAAAACTATCGAAAATGATCTGAAGTTGCACCAGAGGCGAGCTGAAGTCATGCAGGACATTCTAGAAAGGGAAACTCTGAGCAAAGATAATAAGAAACTCGTGATTAGCTTGGACTTGCAACAGGCCTTACCAGTCCCAAAACTCACTACCAGTATTGCCTTTTACTGTTGGAAACTTTGGCTATTCAATTTCAATATTCATGATTGTACGAACGGGAAAGGTTACATGTTCGTGTGGAGCGAAGAAACTGGTCGCAGAGGCTGTAATGAAATGTGCAGTGCTCTCATAAAATTTATAGCCACGAAGGCCGAAGTGGAGGAGCTTGTTGTTTTTAGTGATAATTGTCCAGGCCAGAATAAGAACTGAACTATGATGGCTCTTTGGTTTCATCTTATTAGGGAGGGACACGTCAAGCAAATAACTCATTACTTTCTAATATCAGGACACACCATTCTACCATCTGATAGAGACTTTGCTGTTATTGAGAACTTTCAGCGGAAACACCAGCAAATTTATAATCCTAGTAAGTGGATGGACATCATTTCCAAAGCTAATAAATAGAACCCTTTTCACGTAACACGAATGACTCAACAGGACATATTAAATGTTGAAGCATTATTACAAAATGTGACGAAGACAAAGAAAACGAAGTGTGGACGCCAAATTGATTTCTCAGCAGCATTTGCATTCAAATTTAATGCTGATTATCTTTGCAGCTTTTTCATCAAGTATGCAGTTAACGAAGAGCACAAAGAGGTGCAATTCCTCAGAATTGGTCGACCACTTTCAATTTGATTGGATAAACTGAAACCAAAATACGATGCGCCACTAAGGATAAATAAGAAGAGACTTGAAGATGTAACAAGTCTCTTACCATTCATTCCTCCCATCTACAGCACCCACTTCCAAACGCCTATGCCAAATGATGATGATGATGAGAGCAATGTGGAACTTATTTAGTATCTATAGGGCAGGCAAAATTGAGTTTCTCTCTAATGTTATACAAACATGAAAAAAGTAAATTTAACTATAAGTGTAACAAAGAAAAAACATTGCGTAATTGTTTTGAATGTATATAGTTACTTCAATGTTTAGTTTTAGTGTTACAAAACTGCCCAAATAAATATATTTCGTTCAGAAAAAAAAATGGTTTTGAAAATTTATTTCATGAAGCATGTCATAGTCTTGCCCCAAAACTTTCATTTCATGTGTTACCTCTAAGCAAGAAAGTAACAAGCCACAAATGTTAACATTTTCTGCCCCAAAATAGCGATTTTTACAAAAATTTATTGGTAAATCAAACTTTAATTTGCAGTAACGTATTCATGATATATTGATGCGTAAAATAACAAATAGTTGCACATATAGAATCAATAACAAGAATTATGGAATTTTTTAAAACTTGAAAATCACTGTACTGTAAAATTTCTATACTGTGGCTTGTCCACTTGTTGCCCCAGGCCCTTGATATATATATATATATATCTTCGCTTCTGTACTACTTCCACCACTACTACTTATCTCCCCAAAAGTAAGCAAATCGCCTTTTTGAGTACTCTTTTCATTACATTTTATTGAAAAAAAAAACGTATTATGAACGATGTTAAAAAAAATAGAAAAATTTCCTTCGCCCGGGTTTGAACTCACGCCAAAAGCAATTCTTGTTACCAGCCTACAACGTTAGCGCGCACGACCACTGGGACCGATGGGAACAAGCGTATGATTTCTGTTATATACAGAGGTATAGGCTACGTAGCAAGATACGGATAACGCCAACCAGAATCGTGTATTTAGTTACTACTTCCGGGAGTACTCTTCCGAGCAAGATCTCAACAACCTAGTCCAAGCTAGAAGTTAACTATGTCAATAAAATTCATTTCAAACGGTTCAGCCGTTTTTCGTTATAACAGACAACGCATTTTTCATTTATATACTATGTAGATGTACGTTAATAGCATTGATACTGTGTTTTATTTAAGTTATTTATTGATATAAAAAATGATGTATTATCTTTAATATTTAACAGTATCATACAAATTTATCGTGCGTATGACGACGTGTCGTCGTCTCCAGGTCTTTTCCGGTCATGCCGGGACACGAGTGTGATTGCTTTCAGGTCACGAAATTCGTAACCAATTATAACTGCTTCAAAATACCAGTATAATAATAGGATATGTTCTAACCCCAACGGGTAGGAACTGACTGTGGTTAGATTTTCTTCCTGAAAACGGAACTCGATTCTCAGTAGAAAACTATGGTTTTGGATCCCACGTTAAGCTGTAAGTCCATGTCTCATATAGCCTCGCTGCTGAATGGGACGCTAAAGTAAAAACAACTACTACCGCTAATAACAAACATGCTACAAAGAGCTCTGCAGACCATTTTCTTCATAATAAATATTTTTTTCATATCAAACAGAGCAAGCATAAATGTATAATTACAATCATTCTATTAAAATCTTCCGAAGTATTCAGAAACCTAAGAAAACAAAAAAACAAAAAACAAGAAACAAACAAACAAAAAAAAAAAACGATTTGATGTGTGAACTTCTACCAAACATAAGTTCTAGCAAGCGAAGTTGGCTATTTTTAGCATTATTCAATTTGATCAGTTGCTACATTTGCTAATAAAAAGTTGACGTTAAATGAATACCCTGAAATATACGCAAAGGAGAAAATACTTTTTGACCAAAGATCTGGCTTTAGTTTCGTTGATTTATATAAAAAGAGTGAGTTTGTAACGACACTATTACAAAAATGGGATTCAAACTTGTGTTGCGTTATTCAAGGTTTAAAGTTCTTAAGATATTTCAGATCTATCGAGAATCGAATTGAAGGTGTATATTTGAAGGTGAAGTGTCCATATCTGTTCAAGAAGCTTGTATTTCAGAATCTACTGGCAATATTATCGCTAACTTCAAATACCCTGCATTTCATTCAGTTTATTGCATTATAAAACATTGCTTAGTTCCATTATTAAATTGTTCATAATATTTGTCATATCATTTTCGATATTTTAGGTATATATATACACATAGTATAAGTATATAGTATATATATATATATATATATATATATATATATATATATATATATATATATATATATATATAGTTTCATTTCATTATATAATGAAATGTAATCCCATAGTGACAGTTTGAACAATAATGTCTGTTTTGTTCAGGACTAAGAGATGAGAATTTTATGTATAAACGAAAAAAAAACAAAATTAGTGATATTTAGTTCCAGAAATAGGAATGATGGAAGTCAATGTGTTCACTTCCACACACAAAACATCTGAAATCCATTTCCTTGACCATATTCAATTTATTTTGAGCTGCAATCTTATTCATAGTTTTTATTAACAGTCAAATCTAGAAGTCTTACCCTTGTAAAATTCTACTTCATTTTTTCGCTTGACAAGAAAAAAATAAATAAATACTTGCAGAATATTGAATGACACCTTGAACTCTAACAATATGTTTCTTTCTACTGGAGTCCTACCTGATCAATAATAAAATAAAAATAAAAAAGCGACAGGTAGATTCGAATACGGGTAGCGGGAATAGGAAGTCTGCACGGATCCAATGAGCCACGGAATAAGATACACGAATCATCTACGCTATAAGTATATGGCAATAATCGTAAGCTTCACGCTGTGAAAGAACTTTTTTTCCTTTTATTAAGTTTTACGATATTTCTATAGTGTCTTGGGTGAACTGCAAAGAGATAGATCATGCAGTTATCGATTTGGTTAGGGATTGAGCTTTAAAAACTTTTAAAACATTTAATTTAATCGCGATATGGTAGCAAGGAATGTGTAGCGATTTCATTCTAATGGCAATGGGAAAATGATAGTATCCCACGGAGAACATGCATTTTCTTATGTGACGGAGAATACATCACTTGGTAGCAGGAGCGTAGCCAGGATTTGATTTTAGGAGGACCGCTGGCTAAATGTTTATTTGGGATGTGTCCGGGGGTTCACGCCGGGAAAAAGTTTAAATGAAACCGCAATCTTAGGCCTTATATTAACTTCTACAAATGTCGGGCGTTCCAAACCTCCTGGCTACGCAACTGCTTGGTAGCATCCATTGTTCCTGATCATAATCAGTCTGTTCACTTACACTTTCAGCCATAATTTTATTTTTCCAAGCCAAGAAGAATGCCTTCGTTCTACGCATTTGGCACTCTTAAGAGTAAAATTAAGGTATAATTAAATGTGTGATTTTGCCATTTGAATGTAAATTTATGTCCCTTACTGACCAAAACAAATCTTATGGGCGCAATCTGCTTCCTAAGCCGCGCGTGTGTGCTTCTCCCTGTTCCCAATAGAAAATTTAGTTTAGGTATTTTCTGCAAAACTATTCGCGAGATATAGAATTTCATACTCAGTACTTCTGTTTACTTGGTACGGGAATTCATACAATTGGAATTAATTTGTTTGTATAAGTATAATTATGCAGAACATCGATGAATAAATGTTTTGTGTTGCTAAAAATGTATGCAAATTGTTAGGAAATTTTCTAGAGAGGTGGAAAAAAGTCTTCTCAGGCTGGGACAATAGTAAACCAGTTAGTGCCAAGGAAAGAAAAACTAGAGACGGGGAATTTCTCTAGCTTCCCCATACAAATAAATCACTGGTCGTAACGTACGGTTTTTCCTGACGTATGACTCTATGTCATTCTGTGTGTCTCCGTGGATGAGCGAGCTAACGCTTGGGTTGGTAATCATGGGGTTTAGGGATCGAGTCCGTTCGGGGGATGTTGGTATTTTTTTCCATTGTTCGTTCCGCATATCGTAAGATGTTTCTCTCCCTCCCTAATCATCTGATGCTCTCAACTGAGTTCTCCACTTGAATTCAACAAATGGTAATGGGATGCTCTCAGGTTCGGGTGAGCATTTACATGTCTACTTACAAAATCAAAATTTGCGACAAAATATGAGTGCTATCCTATCATTTTGTCTCCAATTCTGAATTTGCACATGTGAGTGTTTTTCTCCTTCATCATATTTGCATCTCCCGTTCTCCTATGTTGTCAATTATGACATAAGATGGCTTCGGAGCAAGATTTCAAATCATGAAAGCGCTACTGTAGGAGGGGAGCATTTGCTCTTCCTACACCCCCTGAAGTGACAGAATATTTATTCAGGTTCTGCAGAGTCATTTTAGATCAAACGACTTAAAGAGAGTTCATTCCAACAGCAACAGGATTGGACTTTCATTTTTTGTTTCAATTTGTCGTCTCAAATAGGACAAATATCAAGTAATATGTTTACCTTAAGAACTTCACGTCTTAGATTTATTTCATTTTGGAGAAATGATGCTGTAGACAGTAGTGGGAATTTCGCCCAAGTGTACGGGAATTTTCAGCTCCTGGCGATTATGCCACCCGCCTTCCTTTACAGCTAATTTGGTTGAATACTCTCCGGCAAATGCTTCGGACTCAGTTACTGGAGCACCTTGGCCGTAAATCTCCATATGGCAGTACCATCGAGAAGTGTCCCCCGCCGTACAGTCAGCGACAGTAATAACTTGAGTCTGGATACATAAGAAATGATAGCTTTTTCCAGTAGCAGAATAGTTTCACTGTATGTCTGATAGTAGGACAACCAACATGACAGCAAATACATGCCCGAAAACATAACATGCCAGGATATTCCTCCATTTGGAGGAGAAAGTATTACTACCTGAGAGCATCACTTAGAGAAACAACCACGAGATAAATCTGCAGAAATTCCATTCACTTTAAGATCAAAGAGATAGGAATTAATGCAAAGGAAACGAAAAGAATAATACGCATCATGCAGAGATCGAAAAAGTATGGAAAGCTAAACAAAATGAGAAAAGAAAGAAAGAGGGAAAGGAAAGAGCAAAATACATGGGAATAAATTAAATTTTAACACTTAAGGATAAACAGCGTCCGTCTTTCCTCCTGCCTGCTGTATCCGTCCTGGTTTTTCTCCCTTCATAGGATAAATCTCATTCAGCATCAAACGCGAACATCATTTATAGTGTTTAATTCCTTGAAAAAACTTAACTCCGTTCAGGCCGAGACTCGAACCGCGGACCCTTAGTATGACAGTCAGACGCTGTAACCACTTACCTACACACACTATATGAGCTCTCTGCGTTAATAAACCAGCCGTTACCCGCGCTGTTATCAAACGTCTTAAATCAGCCAGTGTCGGGAGTTACTTTAGTTACACTTGAAGTTTGAATTTTATTTACGGCCTTTAGCCATCTACGGCAACAGGCCCCATGTTTTCATTAAACTCATTTGTTCTGTAGATTAAAATCAAGAATAACTTAATCTATACTCTTACTTACTGTTGTCAATATATATATATATATATATATATATATATATATATATATATATATATATATATATATATGTATGTAGAGAGAGAGAGATAGGTATATAAAAATTGGATTAATGGGGATTAAAAGAGTGATTTCGTAACCTCGAAATGGGTCTTCAAGACGGTGATCGCACCAGTACTGACATCTGGTAGCGGTGTTACGTAACACACACATTAGAAATAAACCTTCGAAACGACAAGTTGTACGTTGTGCCGTGGATATGTCGGTAAGGTGTCTGCTTATTGGGTAGGCAACTCGAGTTCGAGTCTCGAGTACACCAATTACTTTTTCCTTCAAAATACATTTCTATATTTTTATATGTGTTATTAATAATAGCTTTCTTGCAGTTTTTGTAAATTATCTTAAATTAGTGAAGGTTCAGTAAAATCAAGAAGGTTAAAATACATATATATGATTGTTTTATCCGTATGTACAGTCCAGAGATGGAGCGGGTCGAGGGGCTGCGGGTCAAAAGAACGTGACCCACTGCAACCTCCCACCCACCAGAACCCACTCTGACTTAACAACGTATTACGACCCACAGACTCATTCTGCTCAGTGCATTGTAGACAGCTTCTGAACACTGGTGAATTTGTCTACTTTCAAGGCATCTTTTTTCTTTTCATTTGTTTGCATTGACAAAAGAACTTCAGGCAATTTTAGATACTGATATTTGGAATTGTAATAATAGCAATGGGACTTATTTGAGACGCAGCCTGTGATTTCGTAGAGGAGCTAACTACTGGGAAAAATGTTTGAATCATGTGTAATATATGAATTATTATATAAAAAAATGAATGTGACTGTGTGTGCATGATCATCGTATCCAAATTGCAAAGTCAAATGAAATAATTTTTGGTATATACTTAAGCCTCAATCTCAACTAGGAAGTTATCATACAATTATCGGTTTCATTATATTACATATTCCAAGAGGGTCCGAATTTTTGCGAAAACTTTAGTATCTCACAAGCCGTTCAAGTTGGAGAGCTGATATTCAGTATATTAATTCCTTATCTAATATAAATAAAATAAAGAGTTTGTTTGTGTGTTTGTCTGTATGTCTGTATGTCTGTCTGTGTGCGGCCTGGGAACCAGACGAGTGGACCGAGAGTTACCAAATTTTGGTCAGGGGTACCTAGCCCAGTCCCCAGATCAAGACGAAGCCGTTATTTAAAATTCGAACTAGGGGGTCTTAGGGGGGCTTTTACCGGAACCGGCTTGAGAACCAGACAAATAGACCGAGAGTTACTAAATTTTAGTCACAAATACCTCGGTCCACGGTCCAGATCAAAGTTAAACGTTTTTCTCAAAATTCAAACCAGGGGGTCTCAGGGGGGCGTTTATCGGGACATGTAAAAGTAGTAGAAATTTTCCGATATTAGTGTCGAATTCATAGTTCTCGCGGTCGCTGAAATCAATAATAAAGCTCCTCTCGCAATAAACTTCCAAATTCACGCTATTCGGCTCCTTGCCATGGGTCACTGGGATGGGGGGGGGGCTGAAATATCGAAACATATAAAAGTAATCCAAAATTACCAATATTAGTGTCAAATACATAGTTTTCGCGGTCGCTAAGATCAATGGTGACACTTCCATTAGCGATGACTTGCAAATTCAGCTACCATTGTATGCGGACCGAGGGTCACATGCTTGTGTGTGTGTGGGGGGGGGGTTTACCAAGATGTAAAAATAATCCAAAATGACAGATATGAGTATCAAATCCATAGTTTTCGTGGTCGCTGAGATCAATGGTGACACTTTCATTAGCGATGACTTGCAAATTCAGGTGAAATTGTATGCGGGCCCGGGTCCCATGTAGGGGAGGTTACCGAGACATATAACAATTATCTAAAATGACCGATATAAGTGTCAAATCCATAGCTTTCGTGGTCGCTGAGCTCAATGGTGAAACTCCGAGCGCATTCACCCCATTCGGCTAAGGGCCGGAAATCACGGGGGGCGACACCGAGACACGTAAAAGTAATAAAAAATGACCGATATTAGTGTCAAATCCATAGTTTTCACGGTCGCTGAAATCAATGGTGACATTTCCATTAGCGATTACTCAAAATCAGCTACCATTGTATGCGGTCCGGAGTCAGCGGGGAATACCAAAACATGTAAAAATAATCCAAAATGACCTATATTAGTGTCAAATCCTTAGTTTTCACGGTCGCTGAGATGAAAGGTGATTCTTCCAGAGGCGTTGGCTTCTAAATACAACTCTCATCGCCTGGGGATCAGAGACGTTCTTTTTAAATTTCAAGCAGGGGTGTCTCAGGGCGCGTTTACAGTGATATGTAAAAGTAGTAGAAAATTACCGATATTTTATTGTTTCGTTGTTCAGTTTGTTTACATAGATATTTTATCTGACCCTTGCGAAAAGTTTGTATTTCAGCTAGTTATTAATAAATGCAAGATATAAATTATTAATAATATACAGGGTGGACCAATATTAGGTATACAGTACCGTACTGATCAGCTCATTGCACTTTATATAATTTCTTATTGTTATTCATCAGGTAGACTTAGTTTCTATATTATTTGTTTTAATATGTTTTTACCTACTTCTTGATCTCAGAAGAGTCAAAGCAAGTAAACTCATAAACTAGAATGTTATAGTTGATCAATGCAAATGTGTATGCATACTTTTGGACTACGTAAACAGATAGGAATGTATGTATC
The DNA here is from genome assembly GCF_964235325.1 of Thermobia domestica. Taxonomy (NCBI): domain Eukaryota; kingdom Metazoa; phylum Arthropoda; class Insecta; order Zygentoma; family Lepismatidae; genus Thermobia; species Thermobia domestica. The sequence continues at coordinate 124,085,956 of NC_137470.1, forward strand.
TTAAAAAGGAAGAGACGAAAGTGTAAACATACATAACCGTACTTGACTTTATATAATCTATCTTAAACCGCGGTCACTAATCTAAGATAATGTAGGAAAATTGCAAGAAAGAAAGTAATAATAATAAATATGACCAATTGCAAATATGGTCAATTCCTGAAGTTTTTTCTTCAATAGAAACAAATGAAAAAAGAAGAAAAAGGAAGGCCCTGAAAGTAAAACGTAGACAATTTCATCATTCCTCAGAAGAATTTGTCTACAATGCACTGAGCAGAATGGGTCGGTGAGTCAAAGTGGATCGGTGGGTTTTGAAGCTTTATTTATATTGTGTGTGTTACGTAACAATGCTACCAGATGTCAGTACTGTTGCGACGAATTTCTTCAAGATCCGTTTCGTAAATTTCCGAAATAACTCTTTTAATCCTCAATGAATCCGATATATATATATATATATATATATATATATATATATATATATATATATATATATATATATATATATATATATATATAATATGTTGACAACAGTAAGTAAGAGTATAGATTAAGTTATTCTTGATTTTAATCTACAGAACAAATGCTTTTAATGAAAACATGGGGCCTGTTGCCATAGATGGCTAAAGGTCGTAAATAAAATTAAAACTTCAAGTGTAACTGGGGTAACTCACGAGGGAAACAATCACTGCAAATAAATCTGCAGAAATTCCATTCACTTTAAGTTCTAAGAGATAGGAATTAATGCAAAGAAAACGAAAATAACAATACGCATCATGCAGAGATCGAAAAAGTATGTAAAGCTAAACAAAATGAGAAAAGAAGGAAAGGGGGAAAGGAAAGAGCAAAAGACATCGGAATAAATCAAATTTTAACATTTAAGGATAAACAGTGTCCGTCTTTCCCCTTTTTTGTCTTTGTTTTAATTCCTTCATAGGATAAATATCTTTCAGCATCAAACGCGATCATTTATAGTGTTTAATTCCTTGAAAAAAAATGTAACAGTCTGGTCGGAGACTCGAACTGAGGACCCAAAGAATGACAGTTACATATGCTGTCTACTTAGCTACAGAGGCCATACCAAGTAGCCTTTTAAATCAGGCATTACACCCGCTATAATCAAACGTGTTGTTAAATTAGCCACTGTCTGCGATCCACCCCAGTTCCATTTGAAGTTTAAATTTTATTTACGGCATTTAGCCATCTATGGGTAGCAGTCCCCTTGCTTTCATAAAAAGCATTTGTTCTGCAGATTAAAATCAAGAATGAATTAATCTGTACTCTTGGGAGCTTACTAGTGCACCAACATACCTATATATATATATATATATATATATATATATATTCTAGGCTGATCCAAGGGGGGGTACAGGGAATATAGTCCCCTCTTGACGCTCAGGTATACATCGGAAAAAAATTTATAAAAAATGGTATACATCGGGATAAAATGGGCTTCAATCCAACTTTACACTGGATAAAGCCGCAAACTACGGTTTATCCAATCCCTTTGATCATGCCCTAGATAATAATCTGACACACACACAGACACACACACACACACACGCACACACACACACACAAACACACACACATATATATTAGGGCGGAGCGAAAAATAACTTTTTTATATATCGAAGACGCAATAGTGCATAAAAGTTGTCAATTGATATTGATAAAATACTGTAAAAATTTCGTTTCTGAAATCAAATATTTTCCGGTGGCGAATCGCCAAAAAAGATTTTCTCTCTTTATAGGGTATGCAAACCCGCCGTACACATCACTTTTTTGTGTTTCTACAATAAATGAACAAATTATTACCTATATTTCTTAACGTAAGCAGTCTATAAAATTTAAGAAATAATTTATAGATGATTTAGGCAGATTTGGAACCATAAAATAGCCCATTTTAGCAAAAGAAAGTATTGCATATCATATACTGTACTTGTAGTTTCTTATAAGGTCTAGCATTAAATTAATATGCCGATAAATGTGTTCATTGTTCTTTATAATTTTTCCTTCAACACTCTTTTTCCTTTTAAAAATTTTCGTACTGCTTTATAGAATTTAACTTCTTCCCCTGAATATGAATTCAATTTGGACTAGTCCAATTGATAGCAGCAGTATAAAAAAGAAACAATTTTAGTATTCGATAACTTTGTTCAAGGTAATTTTACGGTGTGAACATTGCGTTTCAGTGTTTACTTCATTGTACGTAGTTGGTACGTGTATAAACAGTTTGTTTTTGTACTGTAAATTAAACTTTATGTAATGTGTGTGAGATCTGTATTTTATATCAATATTGAAACTCTAACCATGTCGAAGATAAGAACAAGATTAAGAACGACTTACCCCGTGCTTGGACATTCAGCTGAACTTTCAGGTGTGTAGTTGCCCACAAAATTAGATGTAATGAAGCATTATTTTCAATTGGTAGAGCTGGAAATGTGTGAGAAAGGGTATGATCGATCTGTAAAGAAGTTGGCGAGAGACGTTGCTCAATGTGTGAAATCTGTTTAGGGCAAAGCTTCCATCCCTACTTTTTCGTTAGAACGTGTAGTTCAGTTTCTACTTGCTTTGCATGGAAAGTATATAAGAAGTTTGTTATATCTGAGAAGAAAAAGAAAGCTTCTGCTAGCTTCCAGAAAAAACTGGATATATTTAAACAACATTACACGAAGTCTTTTAATATATGTTCCTGAACTTTCCATGTGCTCATGTGAATTAAGAAAGAAAATACCTAGGAAGAAGTGGACATTTCTGCAAAATCAGAGAACAACACGAGTAGCCAGAATAGAGGGAGTTGACTACGAGGAGACTTTAAAACTAATCATACTCACTAAATGTAAATCACGAGAGACCACCCGCCAACAGTCTTCTTACACATCACAAACGAGTACTTCTAATGAACTCCAGACATCATCTTCTGATGGCGATGAGTCAGGTGTTAATGATTACTTTGCAAAACAACAGAATATTAGAGAGAAAAGAAGCAAGCAGCAACGACATGTCCTTAGACTTCTCGGTATGCTGGCAGACCGATTTCGAACATCTGATCGTGCAACTGCTTTGATTGCAACAGCTACATTGCAATCTTTTGGAATAATTGATCCACAAAATGCTGGCTAGATGACAGACTGCCCAAAAGTCCGGCAAGAAATGGAAAATATAGGACAAATGGAAGTGCTAATGGCCAAAGGAAAGGATCTTAGAGGCTTGTACTTTGATGGTGTTAAAGATGAAACTCTATGCAGGACAGAGACTGGAGGTCGCTGATTTTGAGTAAAGAGATACACTACTTGTAAAGATGGAGCTAAACACGTATGGTTAATGAGAACTTCTTCAAAGTACATACCACAAAAGGAGCGGCAATTGGTTCAAGAAGTGCGTAATCCAAAATAACTGCTATTTCGCACATCCGGAGAATATATTGCCTTTTATGGATGACGATGAAAGATTTCACGTCAGAAAAGAGGCATAGAGAAAGATAGTCAACGTAATGGGAAAAGCTAGGAATGAGAAGAGTAGATATTATGACAGTAGTATTAGTAGGAAGACGAAATGAGGAAGACCAGATAAAGAAGACAATGAGTCACATTTTAAAAAAAATGTATGCTACCAAAGCTCAATTTCAATGCAAACGATTACACAGACCTTATTAATTGGGAATCAGTTGAAGTGAGGCATCCTCCAGCGTTGTCTTGTTTTCCAACAAAGAACTTGAAATCTACAAGAATAACCGTGAACATCCAGTCATAAAAAGAGCTATAAAATATTCCGGTCACATTACGAGTACAGAACGCTGCGTGAAACTTGTAACAGAAGAATCTGCAGCAGTTTGTGGCAGAGATGGTTTTATCAGACTTAAACTAAAAATATCGATTTGTAAACACAAAAGTAGAAACAAAGGCAAACTATGCTCTGCAAAGAACCAAAGATTTAAATTTGAACATACGTGTATGAATAATAGGGTGGGCATGGGAGGGAGCTGACCGGCACCCACATCCTCGTCGTGGGTCCGGGTCGTTTCGCTGAAACGAGCATAGAGGTGCAGAAAAAATATGTATTTTGTATTAAGTAGATTGTTATTTTGATCAAATTGAATAGTGTGATCAAAAATGTGCCTAAATCATGCAGAAAACATTTCTTAAATTTTATATATTGTTCATTTACCGTAGAAACGCAAAAGATTGATGTGTACGGCGGGTTTGCATACCCTATAAAGACAAAATATTTTTTGGCGATTCGCCACCCGAAGATATTCGATTTCAGCGACGAAATTTTTACAATATTTTATCAATATCAATTGGCAACTTTTCCACACTATTGCGTTTTCGATATATAAAAAAGTGATTTTTCGCTCCGCCCTAATATATATATATATATATATATATATATATATATATATATATATATATATATATATATATATATATATATATATATATATAGTGCTTGTCAAAAGTTCCGGAACGAATAAATATCTCGGATAGAATGCGTTTTTTTGAAAATATGAAAGATACAAAAGTTGCAGGATATCAACAGAACTATCGGAAGCTCGTGCCTGTCAAAATATGTACGGCCATGTGTGGGCCTCACGGGGCCGAACTTTGATTTTTCAAATGCGAATAGAGACCAAAATAAGTATATTTATAGAAAGCATAAGTAGTATATGATTTCGAAGAATCTATTTATTGACTGAGGATGACATTTTCTGAATAAGATATACTATGATATTAGTATTAATTAATTAATTAAAGTAGAAGTTTAAAATTATTCAATGCAGCATTTACACAAACTAGATAATTTTTTGGGAATATTCACTAGTCCAATATACATTTGCGAGATTTTGCTTTAGGAAATGAAGTATATCCAACATTGATTAATAAATATGTTACAAAAAATATATTAATACCGATATTGATTAAGTAATTCGAAATAAATATGCCTTTCCGGTAAGGTTTTTTATTGGGGACTTACTTTAAAGTGAACTCCAAACGAATATTCAAGGTTTATTCCGACTAGAAATCCATAACTTATACGATAATGTTTACTTCATTAGTACTATAATTCTTTATGCCTTTACGTATTATAATTCTCTTTAAGTTATGATTTTGCCATTTTAAAATCTGGAACGAGAAATAAATGTAACATTCAATTTGTTAAGAAAACCTTTCAAACAATGATGATTTAATGGGGTGACCTGAGGAAGAATTTGAGACCCTCTCGAGCTAACAAAATTCCCCCTTCTGGGTTTTATATTCGATCATGCTGAAAGTGGACTATCCTTGCTTAAGCTGTTTTTCCTCCTTCATGTATTGACAATCTCCGGGGAGAATCTTCTGAAATCACCACTATTTATGAATAATTTTTCGTTACAAATCAGAGGATAATAATGGAATATTGAGTATAATCACTCTTTTGTTTTAAGCCATGGATATTACATTTGCAATTTATATAATGTCCATTCTAATCGAATTTGAAGGAAAAGGAATTGCTAAGAGCTGTTTAAACAAAGGTTATTAGTCTCTGGATGAAAATAAGAACACACTTCGAAAAAAAATATAACTTCCTACTAGGTGTGAACACACCAAAACCTGATTACTAGATTATTAACCCAAACCGCTCGATCATTTCGTATGCCTTCATAGATCGTCTTTTGACTTTGGTGTTAAATAGTTTTCTGTTCCACACTAGCTTTTGTTTCTTTCGGTACGACTATGAGTTTACGATGAATACTTGGACGTTACATCTCTTGCAATGCATAAAAGTATTTTTCGAATAAATAATATTCGATTTTAAGTCTTAATAATTTATATAAAACAGGTAATATCTTTGAAATGATTGGGGTTGGAGTTATCGTAAATGTTTTCATAGTTAGGAGTAGGACATGCAAACGAAACTGGCTTAATGTGTGTACCAACGTGGCTACCAAGAAGTACTGTATTCAAAACATCACCTCATCTTCTACCTAGAAGAGGGGCGAAAGGAAATTCATTACTGCTACCAGGTAAAAATATTTATTCTCCATTTTATGTCATAAAATGATAGTTGTTGGCAAATCCATAAACATATTAATATTATTACGTTCATGTGTAAATTAAAGAAGCATCTGATATATACAGGTATCTCTTATATTCCTATCAATAGCTACGGTATGACTTTTTCTTTCTATCTTTCGTAATTATTAAAATAAAACAATACTGTTTTTGTGGAAAACTGAATTTGTGACTTGTAACGTAGCCTGAGTGGAAGATAAAATATTTCCACAAAAACTAACGCTATGGGAGAAGTACTGGTAAAGTACATACACAATTGGTTTTAAATAACTAAAGAATATATATATATATATATATATATATATATATATATATATATATATATATATATATACATTTGTGTGTGTGTGAGTGTGTGTAATAAATAAGCTGAAACAGAAGCAATAATACTATCAACTGAGTAAATCTCTCAATAGGCTATTTGAATTATGCAATGAAATAATACATAAAGTTCGTCGGATTATAATATGTAAATTTCATTAAGGAAACAGAACATAAAATTTGACTTAAATAATTTGATAAACAATTTGATCACTCCAAAATAGATCCTACAACAAATATAAAAAATTAGTAACTGTGTATTCATTGATTATCAGCACAAATATATTCAATATTCTATTAAAGTTATTTTATTTGATAATCTTCAATAATCTTCAATCAACTTAATAGGATAACTTTGAGATGAAAGAGTATTCAATTAGGAAAGTTAACATTTACCAATATTTTTTTGCATATCACTACAACATCTTTCATAGCGAATATTACACTTTATACAATAAATATATGGTTTTGTTCCAAAACAAGCTAATAAGGAACCTTCGAAACAACTTTAAACACAATTCATTTATACTCAATACTCACAAGAATTTGACTAATACATACACTATAGCCGTATTCACAAAACTCATGAAAAGCAGAATAGCATTTGCCACTAATAAACTTCAACATATTTTCGGATCAATCACAGAATATAGAATAAATCTTGAGATATTGGAAGAAATTGCTATATAACTCTACTATCCATATAGCAATAACTTGAACGTTGTATCACAAAATTTCATACAAAACTTAACTTCCCGTAATAACATACAGATTCTTGCCTTTCAAACGTTTCTCTTCCAGTTTCGGAATGAAATTATTACAGAAAACATTTCGTCGATATTTGATAAATAGGACCTTACTCATGAATTTGTACACATTTTCATGTTTTCACTTCTGAGTATGTAGAAAACTAAAATGAAGACCCAGGATCAGATACTGAACCTTGAGAATTTGACTGTCCACTTCTCTATCGTAGTCGTAATTATGAACATACGGACGGCTACGGACAATTCACAGCCTAGCCTACGAGTTCCAATTCTATCCATTATCACATGAGTGGTGCTATTTATACTATAAATTGACTTCCTCACCTTTTTAACTTGAATGAAATTGATACATCACTTGCGTCATTAGTGGGGAGTCGGGGGACGCGTCCCCACAGATTTTAGTCAAATATATTTAAAGAAACTATACTACTTTCTAAATGTAACTTTTGTTGGAAAGAGGATTTTGATTTTGATTCGTCCGACCTCCCCAGAGTTGAAAAGCTAACGACGCCAGTGGTTGCAGACTAAAATTTACAGTGTAGAGCATTGCCAACAACAACACATTGAACATTGTCGACAAAACGACCGATAAACGGTCGTATTAAATACCGCTATAAAAGGTCATATTTAGTAGCTCATTGTCCAGGTTGTACTGCAAGAAATGAAAATATTTCTTCGTGCTACTGTGATTGCCAAAGTGAAATGTGTTTTTACTCAATTTGCTTTTCTCACATGACAGGATAATTTTCAAAAAAAATATTTGGCTTCAGTGGGAATCGACTTGAGAACCCCGCAATCACTAGTCCATTGTGTTCGAACTTTTTCCTAAAGTTAACTGATTTACCGAACGTGCCTCATTAGCTTGTTTAACTACTTATTTTTAGGCTTCTACTTATTTTACTCGCTTTTTACTCGTTTAACTTGCTTTTCCACTAACCTAAAACGACAGGGACACAAACACAGGAACTTCGAAGACATTTAAAATTCCAAAGGCTCTCCCACTGGGACCTGCACACCAAAGGAGCACAAGCTAGCCACTTGACGAGCGAGGAGAGCATACCGAGAAACTGCTTACAACAGGAGTGATTTCTTCGAGCGAGGCAAAGCATTTTACGTCGAACCATTCTCTCGTCGAACCATAGAACGTTTCTTCATAGTGCGCTTCAAGACAGCTGCGATGGAAAGGCAGGTAAAGCTCGTGAAACGCGGTAGAATAATAGGCCAGTGGGAGGCTGGAAAAGCATACGATGCAATAGCGATGGATATTGGTGTGAACGTAAAAACTGTCAGGAAATGGATAAGAAGATACCAAGAAGAAGGTGAGGAAGGTTTGATAAACAGGCCACAAAGTGGGCAACCAAGGGCAACAACACCAGATGAAGAGCAAAGGATTCTAGAACTAAATGCTGCTAACCCTTTCTTACCAGCCACGAGTATTGGTCGCCAATTAGGATTAAATGTGCATCCTGTCACAATACGTAGAAGAATGAAAGAACATGGGCGCAAATATAGGAAAACAGCAAAGAAGTTAAGAGTTTGAGTTGAGTTGATTTTGAAATGAAATGAAATGAAATCTTTAAGTTTTACGTCCCACGATTATGCCGTTTAGGCTAATGGAGACGGTGATTATGAGAGATGAATGAAATGGTGGGAGAAAGAAAGTGGGAGGAAACGGGACAACCCCGAGAAAACCCGCGATCACGATGTTTGTCCACCACAAAGTCCACATGGCGCGAGCTGGGATCGAACCAGGAACCCCAAACACCGGAGGTGAACGCTCTACCACTGAGCCACCGCGCCCTCCCAGAGTTGATTTTGACTTTAACGTCCCGTTCAGCAGCTAGGCTATATGAGACACGGACCTATTGATTAACGTGGACTCCGAACCACATGAGCTCCCGTCGGGAATCGAACCCGGGTATTTCACACCAAAGACGCGTATGCTAACTGCTAGCCACGAAGGAGCTCAAGGTAAGAGTTTGACTATTTACGTATATTATATGGGAAGAAGGCATGCTTGCGTCAGTTCGAAATAGGGAACGGGAAATGATGTTGGGAGAGTAAAACAGGGCCTTCGCAGTGGCGTAACTAACGGGCCCGCAGTGCCCAAGACATGTGGGAGCCCAGGGCAAAAGAGGGGAGCATTTAAATGTTAGAGACAAACTTTATTATGTTAGGATGTCAATATCTACTTTTTAGGTTTCATATTATTCCACACTTTTGCTTCAATTTTGTTGTGTAGCCTTCTAATATTATAAGGTTAGAAAGACATTTAATTCACGGTGAGTTCTCTGTATAAAGACTAGAATAATAATCCGAAGAATTTGAAAATATTGAAAATAACATTTAATAAAGACTAGAATAAAAATTTGAAAATAACTTTTACCTGAGTATAAAGATATGAAAGCGCCGGCTTTTCGGGATGGTGTTTCTTTAAACTGAAATTTCGGGAATAATTTAGTTTCTGAGAGTGGGATATAATCAGCAGCGAAATATATTCTATATAATCTGTAAATCAATCGATTCAGCTTGAGAAAACAAATCGATCGATACTGATTGTAACTACTTCCGGTTATCAAGTTCCGGTTTACAGAGCCTCATTTAGTTACCAGGGGTGGGGTATAATCAGTGGTGTTATTCTATTTTTTTAACAACCGGCTCTGTATATATATATATATATATATATATATATATATATATATATATATATATATATATATATATATATATATATATATATATATAAGGGTGGTCCTTAATTTTCGATTTCTGAATTTCTTTGCTCCCAACCCCTAAATTGGTTCCATATCAGACCAAATTAATCTGTGAAAAAAATGGGCTCAATCGAAGAATATTTGACCGACCCCCAAGCGACCTAAACATTTAAATTCATTTACAATGTATAGTATATGCCAAAAGTTTGTAATGAACTCTTGTAACTTAAAAATGGCTAAGGGAAAGGTATCATATCTTGGATAGAGGTTGTAGAAGTAGATCCATACCTGATACTGAGTAGTGACCGAGATGAGACATATCTTTACGTCCACCATCTTGGATTCGGGAACAAAAATTTTAAATAGAAATGACCTCGTATGATATATCATTTTGAGGTAGCTTTTGACGACAAACAGACGTCTGCCTTTTATTTTCCACTTATCTCTGAACATGTAATAATTATCAACTATTGAAAATAAAAGCTCCGAAGTAATAAAACTTATTATTCTGTGAGTTTATATCTCTGTACGGGCTGCAGATTTATAAAATTGTTGAATAGTTTCCCTTATTTGAATTAAACCATAAAGCAAAGAAAGAAATGCACATTCGCTTCTCTACAGTGCATGAAAAAGTAAATATGATTCTTTCCTAATCAATAATTTAAACAATATGTTCCAATTTATCTGTGAAAAAAATCGCTAACCACTTATGGTATCTGTCACCAGACACTGCGGCATTTGCATTCTTTGATGATGAAGTATTATCTGTCAGGAAAGTAAATGTACACCTATTTCTCGAGTCTGGCATTCCTGCGCTCCATCAGTGGAGAGTATGAGAATTAAATCAATCAAATGTTTACTGAGGGTCAAAAAGAAAAGTCTAATCTGAATAAGACATTGCAGAGGGACACAAGCTGTGAATACGAATAGTGCATAGTGTATATAAAGGACGACACCGAAAGAGAAAGCCAGAAACAGCTCTTAAACGGAGAAAAAAGACTGAAAATTGTCGAAGTGGGAACATAAAACACAAATACAAAAAATACGCCGACAACTAACCGTTCATTACGCCATGATTTTGGTGTAGTGGTTAAGGTGATGGCTTACAAACGCAAAGGACGTCAGTTTGAATCCCCGGCAAGGACATTTTAAATTTTTTTAAATAATACTTACAGCTTATGAGAGATGGTAAAAGTGGTCGTATTTAGTCTCTCGTAGCAATTATTATTGGTAATATTTAGTACCGATAATACATTTTGTCTTTGCGTAATGCTTTTATTCTTTTCTTCATTTCGAAAGAGAAGAATATCCGAACAAATGCCACCAAAATTAATCTTATTTTGAATGTAAACGCCATTTGCAATTAGTAAAGAATAAAAATTGAACGTTCCGACGTAGCTGCAAAAAGTAAAAAGAAAAACATGGAAGTGGAGGGGTTCGAATCCATACTCATGGTTATTAAAATACAATTTCTACATGCCTTACACCTCCCGACCACGTTTCTACGTTAGCAAGTGAGAGGGTTGTCTTTAGACTAGGCTGGTCAATACGTTTTGCAAAGAGGCCCGGTTTAGCTCTGACGCACCACAGGTGCGAGAAGGGAGCAAAACACTTTTACTCCCTCCCTCTGTGTGTCTATTTATCTATCTATCTGTATATATATAACGCTATTTGTGAATGCCATAACCACCCTAATATTTAGCGGATTGAGACGAAACTTGGCACAAACATTAATTGTTGAAATATCTTGATGAGTTCGTTAACCAGAATAATCAGATGAAAGTGTTCAAAATGGCGGCCCTTCAAACTCATAAAAAGTTCCAAGGAAACCAAATTTCGTCCATAAATAGGTATTCAGAAAGTTTAAATACCTTTTCCTCTTTTACTGAAATATTTGTGAGCAGGGACCTATCCTCTTTTATTGAAATATTGGACCCGATTAATCGCCTAAAGAAGGTTCACGTCCTTTCGCTACGGTCAGGATTTTTTTTGCAGGAGGGGGTTATTTTCCTATCGGAACAAGATGATTATTTGTGATGATATGAAATTACACATTGAAAGTGAAGTAACTTGTGAAACGTATTATTTGAAAGAATAATATAATAAATGTGGTTTCCCCTAACACATAGAACTGTAAATCATGTATTTCGAGTTCGGGAGCGTGAATGGCGAGGAGTGTTATTTGATTTGCTTTTTAGTAACACATTGCATTGCAAATAAAGGTAGGCAACATTAGTGATAAGTCAAACAATAA
>NC_137470.1:125344258-125467898 GCF_964235325.1 Thermobia domestica
TGAAATGCCCATGTGGAGTGGCCACTTTTGCCAGGTATTACATTTCGTTCCGAAGAAAAAGTGGCAAAACGACCCACCCTAGTACAACACTCCACACGAAACATTTTATGAGTCTTTCTCTCAACTCTTTACTCAAGGTCCCACAAAACAGACTTTTCTTCGTCCTAAAGGCTTCTTTCGCCATTCCTATCCTTGCTTTTATTTCACGCTCGCACTTCATGTTATTACTAAGAATACCACCCAGATATCGAAAACTATTCACTTGTTCTATCTTCTCCCCTCCTACTTTTATATTTGACACAGACCCCTTCGTTCCACTCACCATGGCTTTTGTCTTTCTAACATTTATTTTCATCCCATATTCTTCAAAGCCCTTTCTCATTTTTTCTAACATTTTATTGATTTTCTTTTCAGATTCTGCAACAAGCGCCATGTCGTCTGCAAATCTTATGCATCTAATCATTCTACCTCCTACCGAAATGCCACCATCATCATGTAAACTCTTTTTCACTATCTCTTCTAGATAGACATTAAATAGTGTTGGCGAGAGGCAGCATCCTTGTCGAACTCCCCTTCCAGAATATCTTCAGTCTAGCTCAAATACCCATTCTTCGCATGGATGACAAAATATCTAAGGAAACAAACTGAACAAGGAAAGAAAAATATCGGACATTTTCTACTACTTTTACATGTCTAGGTAATCTTAGAATATCACCATTAATCTTAGCGACCGGGAAAATATGTATTTGTAACCAATATCGGTCATATTGGATTATTTTTACATTTCTGACTATCACAACCCCGGTGACTACCGGCCCGCAGCCGAATGGGAGAAATTTGGAAGTTAATACGATTGATCTCAGCGACAGAAAAAAAAAACTATGAATTTTACACAAATATAGGTCAACTTTACAACTTTAATATGTTCCGGTAAACGCCTCCTGAAACCCCCTGGTATGCACTGGACGGAGGCTGTATTTGGAAATCAGGGAATATGGGTGAGTAGTGAATAATTCATTTGGGAAGGATTTGACCTTTGACCTTTAGGCCTGTCTTGGAAAAGTTCCCATGGGACCTAAACTGGGTCTAAACAGGCCTAAACCAGTATGTTGCTATGCTAGAATAAGGAAGTATACTCTTGTACAGCTATCAGCTATAGAAACAAGATGAAACATGCCTTTTTCGTGTTCTTGTCGTGTATTGGCTAGTTATTTGAACCCCAAATCCCACCCCCTTCTGCGAAGACAGTAAGCGAAACGTATGTGCTTGTGTAGATCATTCTGTTAGCAGCTGTTGAAAAGGGAGAAACGTCAAATTTAAAGATGTCATCGTCAATGAGTTTATTAGATAAGCTTAATAAGCCATCAATAGTAACCTTTACAAAAATGCGAGATTTGGAGATTGGAGTACCATTTCGTATTGTAAACTGTGAGATAATTACCACGGTATATGGTAGGAAGGCATGTGTGACATTTGAAGGAGGCGAAAAAGTGATTTTACCAGGACATTGTAGTGAAAAATTGGAAGCAGATGATGGTGCATTATTAACGTATTTACAAAGTGAAAATGTCTGTTTAATATATAAAGAAATGAAGATTAATGTATCTGGGCGTAACATGCACGATCTTGAATTTACTGAACTGGTATACTCATCGTAAATGTATGGTGGCATGTACAAACAAGATGAAACATGAATTTTCCTCTTCGCCTCCTCCTCTTCATGCATGCGCAGTCATCTGCATGCATAGTGTCGTTATTCTGTGTTGACCAGCTACTGGAGTAACATGTCTTTCAGTGCTTGTGCATCAACTATGGATACCAAGAAAGAGTACTTGTTAAATGTTGAATATGGACTTAATGCAATGAAAACCAAATTAATTTGTATTGGACTGGATAGTGATAAATTTGAGCCAGTGATAAGTGTTGGTAAAGGACTTGTGTTTGGAGTGGAGTTAAATTTGGCAGAGTGGGAGAAACTTTTACATTTGACCCCGTTTCTTACGGACTATTTAAATTCTCAAGTGGAAATTACATTTATAAAATCTCTTGGTCGAAAAAACAAACTGGTGGTGCTAAACTAATGGGTGAAAAATTAGTGATGTTAGAGAAGAAAGGAACACTTCGTGCTATTCGAAACACTGTGTACTTAACTTCAAGTGATTGACTTTATTTCTTGGAAATATTACCGTGTATTGAACATGCTGTAAAAAACAGTAAAGTTTGCTGTGTTGTGCTACGTGAATATTTTGACTTTTGTACAGATACTATTCGCAATCATGTACAATCGCAGTGTCTTACATGCAGAGGACTTGCCGGAATCGATGCCTGTGTAGATGAACAGAGTATTATTAATGGTATGAACATCAGTTTTCCAAGTGTCTCTCTTGATAAGAACAGTGATGTGAACATTGATGGTGAAAGATTAAAATTAGAAATGAAAGTATTTTGCAAACAAAAACTCATAGATTCAATTATGGCTGATTTATTTGATAGTGTACAGACATTGCCATGGTGGGGGGAAACCAATACTCCTCCTTCGGGGGGTATCAATGAAGTGAACGTCTTTTCATAAAGAAGAAGAAAATTGATTTGTTTTTTCATGTATACTAAACAACGTAATAACAAATGTAATAAAATATATAGTGAAAGTGAAATGTTTTATTTGTATGTGTTTTGTATTCGTTTCATACACCTCAATATGATAGGATTTTTAATTAATGTACTATTTTTTATGATAAGAAAAAAATCCAAACATATTTTTCTTCGTATAGTATAAGTGATATGTATAATAATAATAATAATAATAATAATAATAATAATAATAATAATAATAATAATAATGAATTCAAATTCTTGAAATAAATGTTAAAATAAAAGCTAGTATTTGAAATTATTATTATTATTGTTATTATTATTATTATTATTATACAACTCTCTCTTAAGTATGATAGGAATTTTTTATGTTTGAAACAAAAGTCCTATCATAATAATATTGAATTCACATACTTGGTTTAATTTACGAAATAATAACTGATTAAGTATTTGAATTCATTATTATTATTATTATGTAGTTATGTGGTTACATCATTGAATTAAAAATCAGTTTTAGATTTTTTTAAAAAAACAGTATGAAATTCTTTAATTCAATGAGTTAAAAAATATGTTTTATGATATGTGTATTTAATTACATAATTAATCGTAAAACATATTTATTAGGAAATGGAAAAAATCAGAAATAAAATATGTTTTCAAAGAGAAAAAAGAAGAATACAAAGTATTTATTGATGTTGATGATGATATTTACACAAAACGACGGTAAGTATAGTACATTTTCAAAAGACATTACGTTAGATTTTTTTTCATTGTCCAGTGTATTATAACTTCACAGTTGCCATATACTATTCACTGATGCTGTCCACACACACACACACGTACATTATTTTTTGTACACAATTGAAACGACTATAAGTATAGTACAATTTAGACAGATCGTTAGTTTGTTTTCATTGTCCAGTTGATGATAACTTCACAGTTACCATATACTGTTCACTGATGCTGTCCATACACACGTACATGTTGTTTTTACACATACACAGTTCATTGTTCAATTAATGATAACTTCACAGATGATACTACTGCTGTTGATGATGATGATGAAGCATAGATAAACTTTATTATGTACAATGATGATGTCCATCCACACGTTGACAATCTTTTGTTCTCTGAAATGAAACAATGAAACACATAACTTAAAATTTAGTTTATCTATAATCATGAACAAATAAAAAAACAAGTGATAATATACACAAACACATTATAATAAAGAAGAAAAAGAAGAAGAAGAAATGACTACCTGCAATAATAATAGCTAGAATTTTATCTATAATAAAAAACATTCTAAACAAACTAAAAAGAAGGGGAAGAAGAATGAAGACATGATGATATGTATACAGGAAAAATGATTACCTGTAAAAGTAAATACAGCAAGTGGCGATCATTTTTTCTGGAGTTGATGAGAAAGTGTAATGAAATTCATTTAAGGACTTTCGTTTAGCTTTGAAGCAAAGGAAAAACTATGAATAATGTGAACATAGGGACGATTTCACACTTTGAATTTGTTTATTTTTAAATGTATAAGAAATGGAACTTCTACGTAGAAATTGAATATGTTGCATTACATACGGAGGAAATCCAAATGTATCGAAGTAGTGGGCGCGTCCATCAGTATGAATATATACAGAAATCCAGTGTGTGCCAAGTTTGTTCGAAAGATCTGTATTTATGATGATAGCTGCAAGTAGTGGAATATGTGTTGGTAATTGATTGGCTGCATATACGCCAACGAAATCATTGTGAAATAAAGAATTTGTTTGCAAAGTATTCAATAAATCTAATGTAGAGGACATTATGTATAAAAATGCAGACATGTACATATATGATACGGTATTTAAATAATAATAATAATAATAATAATAATAATAATAATAATAATAATAATAATAATAATAATAACGTACCTTTAAAAATCCATGATGATGTTCCTCTGATGATCCACTTCTAAGAGAGATTGGAACTCGCCATATGTGATGCATGAGACAGGTGCTGGTAGAGGATTCTTAAAATGAACTTCCAGACGAACACATCCATGTTTGGTGAGATTCCAATGCTGCAGAGCGCTGGCTTCTCCATCTTGAGTAATGTCGAAAACAAAGATAGTGTATCCTTGAGGAAAGTCAAGGCGAGGAATATTGTTGTCATGATTGGAAAAGTGAATACCTGATCCACAGAATAAGGTATGATATGAAGAAACATAGAGGTTGTTTTCGAAATTTGGTTCTAAAGGTTTTGAAGGTACAGGTTTTCAATCGATGTATAATGAGAAGAAATTGATGTCAAAATGTTTGAAAAGGAATGGATTTGATGTTATCGTTCCTGTATAGGCATCATTTTGAGAAAACGCCACAATCACTCAAGTTGAAAATACTCCCACAAATAAATTATCAATTGTTTTTGACTGAAGATCCTTTGAAATAACGAATGACTTTATTTGCACTCTTGTGAGAGGGTATTTGGCGGTTGTTGATTATGGAAGCTTGTTATGTGCTAGTTGTATTGTAGGACTAACATTAATCTTTTAATATGTAAAGCACCGTCTAAAATATTCACTTTAGCCTGAACAGACGAATCACTAGAGATGAGACAAAAGTTTGGCTTTGCAGGAACTAACTTGAGGCGTAATTCTACTTCTTGGATTAAAAATTTATCCTGATTAAAAATATCACAATTAAGATGTCCAAGCATGTCGAATTTTGCACTTTTTTGTTAATTCATAACGTTGTTCAAATCCTCTTTTACCACTAGATGTTGCATCCATATGTCCAGCAGTATTTTGAAACCAGAATGCACATTGAAGATGTGTATTTTTAGCAGAATCATCATAATTTAACAGTTTTTCGATGTATGATCGATATGGATGATTATGAGATGGAAATGAAATCAGTTTGTTATTTAAATACATTTCCACTTCATTGAACATAGAATTTAAAAAGTCATTAATAGGGGCCACAGCTTTATCACTTTCACCAAATGCTGCTCCATCAGGCTTATCGATTTGAGCTTCAATATAAAGAAGAGTATGTGTGTTTAGATCTATGTATTCGTCACTTGTTCCTGGGATGACAAATTCTATAGGGGCACTATCAGCTAGTGAACTGATTGGTTTATATCTAACAACATGATTATCCAATATAATGGTTTCCGTTGGCTTTGTAGAAAAAATATCTAGTTCACTTTTTACACATTCCCAGGATTGATGATGTAAGAAAGCCATGATGGTGATTTAATCAAAGATATCGTGTGATAACTTCTTCTTATAAGACTGATTTTTCTTTGTTTTCTGTGTACGTTTTCTCTTGTCCTTCTTCGTCTTCTTTGACTTGCGCTTGATGATGTGTAGTGATGAAGGATTAAAGGAGGAATGATGTGTAATTCTTCTTTTCCTTCGTTGATATCCAGATCCTAGCATAGATTGCAGTTTATTTTTTGCTTTTTTTTTTTGCAAGACGGATCTCGCTTCTCCCATTCGTTGATGAAAGGATTCGTTAATAGGTTGTTTGTCAACGATGACATCAGTAATAACATTTGCTCCAGATTTTAATAATTCCTTTCCTACTGTTTTAGCTCCTTCTTTTACTAATGGCATGACAGATCGAAATAATCCTCCAAGGAAGTTTCCAATGCCATGTCCAACTTGATAAGGTGATCCAACATAAACGTTTCCAGTTCCAGAAAGAGCTTGTTTTTAATAATATTGTAAATATGGATTATTCATATTTGCTGATGTTGACGCACTGGTCGAAAATGTAGTTTAACGTATACAGTTCCTAAAGTGAATGCCAGTGGAAAGCCTGTACTATATCTTATATCTATTTTGGTGTGTTCAAAATGCATCTCCCCTATAGACACATAATGTGGAGGATTAAAAATTTCTATAACACTATTTCCAAATGTATGGTTCACAGGATTCATATTTATGATACATAATAATGGTGCTACTCTATCTCCAACAAATACAGATTGAATTATATCACAATACACATACATTGTAGATGGAAATCCTAAACGTAAATTTGGAATTCTTTGGCCTTGTTTCATATCCTTTAAATCAACGTTTGGATCAAATCCCAACATCGCACTAATACTTGGTGATAATGCAACCTCTACATCTATGTCTTTATGAAGACGTCGTAGAAAACAGGTATTACTCTCACGAGTGTAGGAAATGTGTAAATTTGTGAATCTGTTGTACGTATTAGTTATCTTTATCAATTCTGATATGTCTGTGTTATAACGTACGGGAATAGTTATAATTTTCTATTCATCACGTTTTGCAGGTTTGTAAAAAATTTATTATTTTCTTCATTAGTATTTAATGTTGAATGAGATTAATGAATTTCAACAATAATCAGTTCCCACTTTTCACGGAATTCCATTCTTTGATGAAGTTTCGTAGTGTATGATGTTAAGGTGTTGTCAGGAAAATATTCCATAGAACTATCACTGGGAAGCGTAACGTAAAAATCTCCGTCAGGTTTCATTGTACTTCTCAATCTTCTTTACGGATGATGCAGGTATCAGGAATCGAAAGAAGGATCCTTTCCAATGAACAAGATATTCTCTTCTGCTACCTTTTCTTCTTGTACGTATGATTTTATCTATGTAAAACGTCTTTGCTAACATCACAGGTTGTAATTGCTCTTTAGAAAATAATGCATCCAGTGGTTTCTTGTTTAAATCTTCAATTTCATAAATAGGTGGATCTCTTGGTATTATCTTCTTCACTTTAAATATTTCCCAAGTCCAGTTTTGCATGTATCCTTTATCAAATGTAAGTTTAGTTTTACTAATTCGTACGGTATCACCAATCCTAAGATGTTTTGAGAAATCTGGATTCTTCTTTATTTTATTTTCATACTGATTATGCCATACTTGTAATAGGTTATTTTGAGAAACATTTGCAGGTGACATCTTAATGCTTGAATGATAACTTTCATGGTATGATTTTACAAGAAGATGTAATACATTTAAATAATTATACGTTTGATACTTTGTGAAATACTTCCACATTTTTTCTTTTACAGTTCTGTTAAAACGTTCTACAATACTAGCCTTTATATCAGGATATTTAGTTGTAATATGTTTTATTTTGTTTCCTCTAAATACTTCTGCATTGTTTTATTAGTAAATTCACTTCCTTTATCTGTTCGTAGTGTAATTGGTTTTCTGTCTTTGAAAACAATTTTTAATGCTTTTAAGACATCATTTGTACTTTTAGATTTTAATGGTACAACCCAGGCATATCGACTGAACACATCTATCACTGAAAGAATATAACGATATCCAACATTAAATTTATGAAGAGATTGAAGATCATTAATATAACTTTCCCACTGATCATCAAAATTATTCACTACATAGAAATCTCTTTTAAAACAACGACGCACTGGTTTGTGTAACGTATATGTTGTTTGCTTCAGTAACCACTTTCTTATACAGTGTATAGGAATTTTCTTCTTTGTAGCTAACCATAGTTTTTTAGGAGTTGAAAACGAAGCAGGATGTGAAGGGTTGTAGTAAATCTTGCTTAATTGTTTGCTTATGGTTTCCATCTTGACCATACTGGACGTTTACATGAACTTTTACTTTTCCTTATAGGAAATACTACTTTCTCCTTTTCTTCTTCTTCTTCGTATTCTGCAAACGATTTCAGAAGTATTTTTCCTTGACGGTGATGCTGCTGGTGATGCTTTAGCTCGTCGTAAAATATATGACAAACGTTTTGGATTTCCAATAAGTCCTTGAGGTGTGTTATTGGAAGATAAATAATTACAAAGTTTCTCCCATCCAGGTGGATTTGTGTGTTTCCGGGGTCGCGACACATCAGATATTAAATCTACAATGTGAGATCCTTCTAGTTTATCACCTCTGATGTAAACATTTCCTTTATTATCCTACGTGATATTATCATCATGTTTCATTCTATGTAGCAGTAATTCAGATCTTATACGAAACATTTTGGGTATAGATAACAATATTTTTTCTTCTACTTCAGGCTTCTCTGATTTAGTTGACGTAATCGAAAGTGTCACAGGTTCTTCTTGTTTTCGTATTAAATGTAAATATTTTTGAAGAATATTATTATATTGATTCCACTTTTCTTCATCAGTAAGCGATGAGAACTGTAAAATCCATTGCATTTCTTGATCCAAATTAGATTCACGTTTCTCCAGGGCTGATGATGATGATGCTGTTGTTTGTATACCGATTAAGAACTTCAGATGGAACTAAAATCTTCTTCTTTGCGTGTTCCATTGCACTAACGGAATGGTATACATGATAATGCACCAGTTAAAATATGAGCTAATAATGCCGGTAGGAATCCACCCTACTGCTGCACTAATAAATGCTTCTTCTTTTTGATGAAGTTTCCTTTCTTCACAAGATATCGAAGCGTCCTCTTATATCGCTTTAATCTGGCTTTCTGTGTCTTTGTTAGAGGTACATTCCCTTTTAATACATTATAACAACATTCGCAACTACTACGAATCACGGAAGATTCTACATTGGCCACTATAGCTTTACGTAATTTAGGATTTGCTTTGCTCAGCGTACGAAGTTCTCCGTGATTTACTCTTGAAGACATCTTGCCAGAATGAAGAAACACAGTTTAAAACTATCATTATAAACACATCTTCTATTTCGTTGGAACATAAACGATATCATAAATATCATCAGGAAAATATTTGTTTGAAAACGAAGTTCATCTGGTGTATCCTGTTTTTAATCAATAAATAAAAATTCATATGGTAACTTTGTTGCGTCGTTGAAACTTTCTTGAAGAAATTTTGGATTCTCAGGAGTTAGTTGATAACTCAAATGTTTGTGATTTATCTCTTTGATTTTTAAATAATACGAGATAAGAACAATTCAAGCTCATATCTCTGCTTCCTTTTCCCTGATGAAATATGTTTTGTGTAACAAATAGCACACTAAGATTTCTATGATGAGAACCCTTTGTAAAAAAATCAACTATATTGTGGTTAACTTCACACATTTGATCGCGAATAATAATAAGATGTGATAAAGTTTCAGGTAAAAAGTCTTTTGTTCGAGGTATCCTTCAATAAATTGTACTTTTGTCGAAATTTCTCTGTATGCATTTTGCCATTCTACATAGTACCAATAAATATGACGAAACGATGTATGAACCATACGTGATAAATTGGACAGGAATAGTATTACAAAGGAAGTTTTTCCACATCCACTTGGTCCGGCAACAATAGATGAAAAGGAATGTTTCCGCGTCGTGTCCATGTTAAAGAGTATGATCATTCTTTCTTCATACGTATATTTATAAAGGCCTTATTACATTTCTCTTCTTCTTTTGTTGGAAGCAGTATAGCCGCATGGAAGAGTATCATATGAATTTGGTATTCTACGTCGTTTTATGTAATTTACCTTATAAACGTTTGTTTCGGGCATGTTGAGGATAGTATGGTCTTTCCTACAGCAATTTTTTCTCATTGGTAATTTTGGCTTCAATGGAACGAGATTGTTTTTCTTCTTCCTCCTCCTCCACTTCATTATCTACTATCATTTTCTTCATCACATCAAAATTTAGGTAATTGGATGATTCATAGTTTAATGAAAAGCCTCGTATCTTGCATAGTTGAAACTCCTTCTTCATGCTGGGATCAAAAATATGTAACGTGTAGTTCTTGGGTCCAGCCGAGACGTATTCTGAAATATAGGCCTTTTTACCATACTCGAGTACTTCATTTGTTAAATCACCTAAAAAGTCACCAGTTGGAATTGTACTTTCACCAGGTTTTTGCGTATAAATAAGTGAATCAGTATCAAAATACAATACTCTTTCTTGTAGTTGATCTAAATACTTGTACAATTTTAATCTTGCTTGTGCTGTTGTGTACGCGGCTATGACAACGTTTACTGTTGGTAGTGAAGCAGGAACTTCATCTGTGTATTGCCAATATACATATATCATATCATCATTTACTGGAAATATTTGATGAACGTCTATATCATGAGATGTTAATTTCTCATATAATTCCTTTTGGTTATTAATAATGCTTACATGGCCAATGTTCTCACGTTGTCCAAATTTTCCCCAAAATGAATTTAGCATTGATTTAGCTAAACTCCTACGTGCTGGATTATGTTGAATTTTATTTTCATCTAGACGTATTCCGTCCTTTTCATAAAAATGCTGAATGTACTTCTCCTTCTACTCATCTGTTTCACACCATGATAGCCATCCACTAGCTTCCATTTTTTGCTTTCAGGAAGGTGTTTATGTACTCTGCAAATAAACTGCCACTTTTTGTTTCTTCATCATATTGAACAACATCATATGCCCAGATTTGATGAAAATCCATTATTTTGTATCCTTTTTCTAATGCTTTTCTTACTTCATCTGCTACCCATGTACCATGTAGAACTCGCCCTTCATCCCTGTGATTACAACGTGTTTGCTTTAATTCATTACAACATGTACGACAAAGTGGAAACATCAATCTATCAATTGATTTGTAAGGGAGTACTGGGTGTAAGTGATTTTTTGGAGGTAGAATACTTAGTTTAACTAATCCTTCTACTTCTTCAATGCTTGGAATATTTGAATCTCCAGGCAGATAGATAGTAGGACGACGAATTGGAAATTTCTTAGTCTTAAAGTTAAATGGGTATAACGAAATAACATCTTTGTATTCGATAGTTTCTCCTTCAGATTCTTGTGCTTTATGATGCAAACATATGGCATTCACACGTCCTCCGTAAGAAGCGTCAAGATGATTTAATGGTGGTTTCCTTGTATATGCTTGATTACTAAGATGCTTCTTCATCTTTTCATTTCCGGCCAATTGTTTTTTAAATTCACAGTCGCATCTTTCGTGCACTTCACAGCCAAAATCTTTTATTTTTTGAATTTTCTTCTTTGTTGCTTCATATCAAAATTTCATGGTATCTGTAGCATTGTTATAGATGGGTTTATCTCTGTCGTTAGGGTAAAAGAAAATACAGCCATGTGTCCAATCCCCCTTATATTCCCACACATGTATACTTCCTGTATCGGGATCTGTCCATTCACCATCTACTTTCATTGATGCAATTCTTTTATCCTTACTACGTGCAGTATTGGTAATTTGGATGTTTCTTGTTTTTTTCTTCCCAAGTTATCCATTGTACTGCTTCAATTGAAATACATCTCTCCACCGATACCCGTTCTTTGGAATGATACCAATCGTGTTTTCCTTTAAAAATTTTCTTCGATACACCAAGTTACATGCACTGGCGATTGTAATGCATTCAAGTAAGAAATTAACATTTGTTTCAGATTTAAATGTATTTATAAAGGAAATACATGCTTGGCGTAAAACATCAACATCATGTACACAATATTTGATGAGTTCTTCTTTCACTTTAAATGTGTCGTTTCGATGTTCAATATACCATTGGAGAAACTTGCGTCTTTCGTCTACTTTTATGGTATCTGCTGCATAATACCTAATGTCTGGAAGTGTACATTCATATGTTTGGTTCTTACGTCGATTCAAAAGTGTGGGAAATATCCTTTGCAGGATTGAAGACCAAACGCACCACTTAATTTACTTAAGGGCATAGGAAGAAAACTTAGTGAATCAATAAAGGTTACGTTCTCTACTTTAAGAGATTTATGGTCACATCTGGTGTCCAATTCATCTTCTCAACCATGCTCTTAATTATGAAATGTGCATATTAGCCCTTGAGTTGTGTGCAATACATGTTTCTGATTTAATGTTTGGACGTCGTTTTTGTAAATGTTTTAGAAAGTTTTCTATTACATTTTCTCCGTCAAATATATTTTCTCGTTTTCCAAAAACAATACAATATTTTTTATGTTTTTGTCTTCTTAACATCGGTAACATGCATGCTGACTAACCAAGACATTAAGTATATGCTCATATATGTATGCGTCCTCATCTTCTATTTTCGTATCTTGTGTACATTCAATATCATAAAATGCAATCATAGCTTTCTTCTCCATGGTAATTTTTTCGTTGGCTTTTTTGGATTTTCTTGTTTCATTCACTTTCATGCAACATTCATGATTAGGTGGTACTGTAGTATAGCAAACATTGCAATACGTTTCTCCATACGTGAGGTCCTTTTTCTTTCACCACATAAATTTTCAAACACTGGGCACAACATTTCACAATGGAACATAAAGGATTTTCATTTTTATAAGTAGCTGACTTGTGATAGTCATAGCATGACTGGCCATAAAATTCTCGATTACAATCATTGCATGTAATATGGGCTTCTCTAAAGTCACATGTTGGTTTTTGATGACAACGATAACATACAGCTATACAATGTTTCAAATGTTCATGCTTTGTTGTATATTTCTTATGACAGCTTTCGCAATAATAAAGACAGCTAAAACATGCTGTTAAGCTTTTAATGACTTAATGGTTATTATCTATGTAAAGTAAATTTAAAGAAGTTCTCTCATTATCACATGGTGGAGCTTCGAACATAACATCACTTCCAGAAAAGCCCGTGATTTTATAATCCTTTAAATATTCCTGAAATTTACGAATTTCAGGAATTCCACCACCATGACTGAGATCTACACCGGCAGCATCACACAGATCTTCTGTTTCTATTTCTATGATATATTTATTTTGAGTTTTTACATATCTATTATATTCAGTTTGATTTCTTCCCTTGTGTTTTTTCAGTAATATGGCAACGGCGATTGCATACGCTAAACATCTTGTACCTGTGTTCTTAACTGTGATAATACCACGTTTTGTCTTTACATATTCCTCGGTGTTCATAATATGTTGTTTCAAACGACCTTGTCCTCTTGGCATATTTACATGATGAAAATTCACGCTGCAATCTTCATTTATAAGAAAAGCCGCATTACTTTGCAGTAATTTCTCATAACTTGTCCATAGAACTTCTGTTGAGAGATTTCTTGCTTCTCTGAACGACAACCAAAAAGGGCGATGTCCTTCTCTCTCATTTGTGATTGTTATTCCTACGTAATCATGTTGGTCCACATTACGTAGTAAATACTCAATTAGACCCCGTAGACATGATTCAATTGCAGTAAAACGATTTTCATCTGCACGCACGTGGGCTAAACGGAATCTTAGCATTGTACCCACCATATTGCATCTTCTGTATTGTCTTCTACGTTCTTCTATTATATGAAATCTATTGTTTCCATCATTACGCGTGTTATTTCCAAATCCTACTTGTACATTTGAGTTTCGTTCTGCTTCAAATACGGATAGCAATTTGTCCATTCTTTTTTCTATTTCGTCTAAATCGATTTTCATTTCTGTATGTTCTGTATTAGCCTCTGCTAATATTTCCATAATTGATGGATATATTACTTCTTGTTCTTCTTCTTTTTCAGGATTAGGAAATAAATTGTTGATCCATTTTTCTTGCTAAGTTTCGTGGAATTCATCTTCTGTCTTCTCTTTCTCATTGTAAGTCTCTTCTATTATTTGGGAGAACGTTAGATTTAGCAACTCTTCTTCTTATAATTCATTTGTCTTTCTTCGACGTCTTCTTCTTTTGCTCCTTCTTGTAACAATTTTTTAATTTGCTCAATACAGTCGGATGCTTCCTCTTCTTCTTCTGTTATCATTCTATTACCTGCACTTTCCAATATTTCTAATAGTTCTTCTTCCTCATATTCTTCTTTTTCTTCTGCAATTTGAATTTCATTAGCTGCATCTCTTTCTTCTTCTTCGGTATTGATGATCATCTCTTCTTCTTTTTCTATTTCTATTTCTTCTTCTTCTTCTACTTGTTCTTCTTCCTTTTGTGTTCCTTTCTTCCTTTCATCTTTTTCTTCCTTCCTTTCATAATGATCTTCTTCTTCTATTCCGATTACGGCATCTATTTCTCTTAGAAGAACTTGCGTCTCTTCATTTATTACGATCTCCTCTTCTTCTTCTTCTATGTCTTTAATAAATGCGGTAATCTCTTTTAATAAATCTTGTGGACACTTGTTTTCCATTTTACCCCCCCCCCCGCAGATGTATATACGTAATGCAAAAAAATATATTTTCCAATATGTATATGTAAATAGTACATAGAGGATATATAAGTATTATTTAAAATATATAAAAAGTGCTTTAAAAGAATATACGAATAAATAAAAAACGGCTATATATAAGTAATTAACAAAGGAATAATATGATCAGTAATGATAAGGAAAGAATTATACACGTATCTCTTTTGTATTCAACCTAAAATAAAAAAGAAATGCATCCGTTACTTATAAACATATTTCAAATAAATATAAACAGTATATATGTGCATAGATTTCAATTCGTTATGCGGAAAAAGTAGAAATTTTAATGGAAAAAATAGCATACCTTTTAAGTAGTTAAAATGATTTGTGACTTTTTTCGTATTCCATGGGAGTGAAACAAATGTATGTTTACAGTTTGCTTCAAGTGTGTTGTCTAATGTACAAACGTTCTGTACGTAAATTTTATACTTATTCTTTCAGGGTTTCAGCGACCACGAAAAACATGTATTTGACACTAATATCGTTCGTTTACAGCGTAAGGAGCATATTTGTGGGATGTTAAATTGAGAAATTTAATCTCTCTTTCTCTTACAAGTATATGATGTCTCAATGATTGCGAAAACTATCACTTAACTCACTATGATGTTCTCATTCCCTAAAAAATACGAAAATTCGATTTAAGGACCATTCAAAATCTTGTGACCTCTTTATCCAAGATCCAAAATATTTCAATCAAGAATTTTCATATGCACCTTATATCTAAAGAACTACATATAGTGTAAACAGATCCACGATATCACCCCTGGGGCCCCACTTCATCCCCCTCAGATAATGTATTACTGAGTTCGTAGTTTCATTACTAAACACAGCGCCCTCCAAAACTATGGATTTGACAATAATATCGAAAATTGTGAATTATTTTTACACACTTCGTTAAAACCCCCTTGGGCCCCCACTTCAACCCCCTTAGATGGTATACTAATGAGTTCAGAGTATTATCATTGAATACAGTGGCGCCGAAAAATATGAATTTGACACTAATATGAAGCATTTTAAATAATTTTTATATGTTTCGATAACCCACATTCCTATTAGTGGAATGTTCCTTACCGCATGAGGGTTGAGATAACTTTGAAAGTAACGTAAACTCGAGTTTACTACCCGAAAAAGCTTCGTCTTACTTTAAGACCATGACCAAACTTTGGTACCTTTCCGGCTCCTTTGTCTGACTACCCAGATCACAGACAGATAGATGATCAGATAGATATACACTTTTATTTAAAGCTATCAAATAATATCAACGGCTAAAACATACATACACTTATCTCCGCTTCGTCTTTCTCTGAGACCCTGACCAAATTTTTGATCACTTTTCGCCTCACTTCTCTGATCCCCAGACCACATACAGACACACAGACAGACAGACAGACAGATATACACTTTTATTTATAATTCATACGTATAGGAACGAATGTTCATTATTAAAACATTTATGGTGTGCCAAATCAATTATTGCATGAATATTGTGGTTTGACCTTTCCCTCGTTCCAGGGGGTCTCGATTGCTCAGCGGTAGAGCGTTCACCTCTGGTGCATTGAGGTAATAGGTTAAAAATCCTGTTCCCACCAGGTGAACTTTGTGGTGGACAAACACCATGTGCGTGGATTTTCTTGGGGGTTCTCCCGTTTCCTTCCACTTTCTTCATTCCAACATTTCATTCATTTCTCATCATCACCATCTCCACTAGCCTAGCCGGCATAACTATGGGACGTAAAACTAAAAGATTTGATTTCATTGTTTCTGTCGTTCCACATTTTTATTCTATCATTCACTTAGGGGACACGGTGGCTCAGTACTTGGGGTCCTTGATTCGATCTTAGCTCGGGGGCCACGTTTCTGACCATACTTTGATACTTTTTCATCAGGGGTCTCGGTGGCTCAGTGGTAGAGCGTTCACCTATGGTGCATGGGGTCCCGGATTGAACTCCCCAAAACGCTTCGTCTTAGCTCCCCAAAACGCTTCGATCTCGTTACGATGAGCATTGGAGAGAGGACAATAAGGAAGAAAAAGGATTAAAATAATATTTATTATTGTAAATTATGCTCTCTTCGTGAAAGAGAATGCCTGTAATTATGTATCTTTTTCCTTCTTGTGATTACTTTTAAAAAGAAAAGAAGAAAAAGAATGAGTGAAAATGCAAGCTGTTTCT
This sequence comes from Thermobia domestica, assembly GCF_964235325.1. Taxonomy (NCBI): domain Eukaryota; kingdom Metazoa; phylum Arthropoda; class Insecta; order Zygentoma; family Lepismatidae; genus Thermobia; species Thermobia domestica. The sequence continues at coordinate 125,361,086 of NC_137470.1, forward strand.
ATCAGCTGAGTTGTAGTTAAGGAGAGAGGGGAGGAATTCTGTTGTATTGCCTCAAGCCTGATTACGTGTACGCGTGTCTCACCTGACGCGATGGTAGTGCCAAGTGCTTTGGTGGGTTCGCTCGTTCCTTGTGACGGCGAACTGACCATGAAGTGCTTGGTGTGGGTAGATGTCTGGAATTTGTTGTCCGAAGGAGGAGAATGGCTATGTCCTGTTCGCGTTCGATACGGTTGAAAGTGGACTTTAGTTAATGGGACGTTTGATTCAAATTTCGATTCATACCAAAGTCTTCGTTGAGTTTCATCAGCGTGTGGAAGAGTAATAGGAATGAGAATAATAAGTTGTTGCTGTGATTTTGTTCTGTGTAATTTTCTGAAAAGAAGTGCTGTGAATGAACAAAGTTACTTCGTGATAGAAGTGTTAGTGCATTGCAGATTGTGCGCATTTGTGATTTCCATTGAGTGGAGTTTCTTTCCTTTGCCACTCTTTATGTTGATTTGATTATTTTGTTTCTCGTTTTTCTGCCGCGTTTCTGACGCACGAAAAACATATAAGATACATTTGCCTAAGTCTGGTCAAATCGCCGAGTTTCCCTGTTCAAGGAAAACCCTTGTTGAAATTATTAAATTGCAGTTCTCTATTTGGTGGAATGGGAACGAAGGAAACTCGTGCTTGAACTGGCAGAAAATTCCCACTTCAGACTGTGTTAGCATTCCGAAGAGTTGGAAGTTGAATGCAAATTTCGTAGTACTCGTTTCTATGAGCTACTTTGAAAATTTGTTGAATGGTGGAATGGGAATGTAGTGAACATAAGTGCGTATGGTGTCTAAACCTTTGGTTTATTCAAATAAGGTTTGTTTCCACCACCTTGTGAAGGTTCTTTATCTTCTTTTCATGAATTCGCTGTTTAGTCAAATAGTGGAATGCGGATGTGGGAAGTCGCAAGGCAGAAAATCAGTCAACTGATTAGAGAGAGTAATATCTGTACTGGTTATATCCTTGTTGAGCCTAATTACAGAATTGTTCAGAATTCTGATTGTTTAGAACTCAATCGCAATTTGTTGCAAGGGAGTGTTGCAAAGTGCAGCAGTTTGCAAGCTGACTGAAAAGGTGCGTTTTTCCATTTAATTGACTGAGGATAGTCAAAACTTCAATACAGCCTGATCAGATTACACAGCAACGACCAAATTATTCTCGATTCCCCTTTTCACTTGTAAGACGACATGCAGTCCCAGGACGAATATACAAGGAGGTAACTATAGTACTGAAAGATACGTGAGGTGAGTGTTAAACTATTAATTATTATTTTGGTTGTCCATTGTATGTGTTGTTTGTTTGTTGGTCGTGTATTCGCCTCCATTATTGCTCGTTATAGTCTAATTCGTTACCGATTCTTCTATAGTTATCAAGCCGCGTGATAATTCAGCATTTAACATTTTGGCTGAGAGCCGATGTTATTATCCTTTTGTCATTTTTATATTTATATGAGTATTTGGAATTACATTGATTTATTTCTTCTCCTGAATATTGCATATAGAGTATATTTAGAATTTTGGATTAGTATTGAAAATTGTGAACGAAGTTTAAATGCGTAAGACTTACGGGGTGAGATACTGCGTTGTCGTATTCGATATTGAATTCTAGTTAATGTTTCCCTTGCTAAAACTTTAAATATTTAAAATTTTTTGATGATTGAAATTACATTTAGAACTTTGAAATTACTTTTTGTGAATGGCTTTTGTTAATAATTTTGAGGCATTATGAAGAATTAATCTCTCTCCTTAATAGAACATTGAATATAAGTAAATACTTAAATCTTTGAATACTTTTTGTAAATTTCAAGAATTGAATATTTTGACGATTATTGACTTTTCTTTAAAATTGAAAATATTTAAATTGAGACTGAAATTTGAAACTACGACGTACTATATTTATCGACGAAGAATTCATTGTTGCCATCAGATATCTGAAGGATCAGATATCGATTTGTAAATAATTTGTTAATAAATATTTGTTAAGCTGAATTGTGTTTGTTTTCATTTATTAGATATAAGTGTATCTGGTTATTTGTGTGGTATTATTTTGATTTATTGGTGAATGCTGAATTATCTATTATTGCCCGAATCCTGCTATGGATACAAGTTGATGACGTCCCCTCACGTAGATCCCTCTGTAGTTGGTTGAGGGTGTTGCTGACTGATCAACAAATCTTGCGACCTTTTATCCATGTGTGTTGGGCTCTTGGCAATTGCTCTGACTTTGACGGCGGATGGGAACGCTACAAGTCTAATACCATGATCAAATTTTGGAGCTTTTTGGCTCCCTTGTCTGAACCCCAGATCACAGACAGAAATACACTTTATTTAAAATTATCATATGATATTATCAATGGCTAATACACACATATCTTCGCTTCTTCTTGTTCTGAGACCATGTTCAAATTTTGATACCTTTTCGGTAGGGGGTCTCGGTGGCTCAGTGGTAGAGCATTCAACTCTGGTGCATGGGTCCCAGGATCAAAATCCTGTTCCCATCAAGTAAACTTTGTTGTGGACAAACACCATGTGCGTGGATTTCATCGGGGTTCTCACGTTTCCTTCCACTTTCCTCATTCCAACATTTCATTTATTTCTCATCAGCACCGTTTCCATTAGCCTATCAGGCATAACTGATGGACGTAAAACTCAAAGATTTCCAAACGTGGGACGTAAAACTCAAAGATTTTCCATTAGGCTAGCAGGCATAAACGTGGGACGTAAACCTCAGATTTCGTTTCATTGTTCGTGACGGTGGCTTAGTACTTTGGGGTCCTTGATTCGATCTTAGCTCGGGGGCAACGTTTCTGACCATATATTGACACTTTTCATCAGGGGTTTGGTGGCTCTGGTAGAGCGTTCACCTATGGTGCATGGGGTCCCGGGTTCAATCCTTCAAAACGCTACGTCTTAGCCTAATATCATGATCAAATTTTGATAACTTTTTGGCTCGCTTGTCTGACTCCAGATCACAGAAATACAGACAGACAGATATACACTTTATTTAAAACTATCATATGATATTATCAATGGCTAATACACACATATCTTCCCTTCGTCTTGTTCTAAGACCACGGTCAATTTTTGATATCTTTTCGTCAGGGGGCCTCGGTAAATCAGTGGTAGAGCATTCACCTCTGGTGCATGGGTCCCAGGTTCAAAATCCTGTTCCCACCAAGATAACTTTGTTGTGAACAAGCGCCATGTGCGTGGATTTCCTCGGAATTCTTCCGTTTCCTTCCACTTTCTTCATTCCAACATTACACTCATTTCTCATCATCACCTTCCCTCCATTAGCCTAGTAGGCATATCCGTGGAACGTAAAACCCATTTTGTTTGATAGCTTTTCGGCTCCCTTCCTCCATTAGTCTAGCAGGAATAATCGTGGGACGTAAAACCCATTTTGTTTGATAGCTTTTCGACTCCCTTCCTCCATTAGCCTCGTAGGCATAATCGTGGGACGTAAAACTCAAAGATTTCATTTATTTTTCTCTCGTTCCACATTTTTTAATTCTATCATTAATAATTAAAGATAAAGTGGTTCGGTGTTCCAGGGTTCTCCCAAGCACATACTACAGACAGATAGACAGACAGGTAGACATGATATTATAAAATTTTAAGACACATAATATTATTTAACATACAAATAAAATTACTCTATCTTTTAACGTGTGATGTTCACTAACGTTTCTCACGGCAGTTATTATCATTCGTTTAGGAGGACTGTAGGTCAGTCTGTTGCCTAGTTGCAATACGAATCATGAAAACACACACACACACACACACACATATATATATATATATATATATATATATATATATATATATATATATATATATATATATATATACTCTTGGAAATGTTATCTTTTGCTCTTGAAACTACTTTTGCTCTGGAAACACTTTTAAGATGGATTTCAATGTGCTAACAAACAGAGAGAGAAAGAGATACTAGCAAACAGACATTCACATATATGTATATATGTCTGTGTTTTTTTAAATGTTAGAAACTGGACTCATGTAGACTGAGCTATGAATAAATACACTTTATAAATTGTTGTCAACTGCCTTTATAACTTAATGAAGAAAGAACATGCATATATATATATATATATATATATATATATATATATATATATACTTACCTATTTTAATAAGAACGACCGTTATCACACTTTGTTCACAGCTCACAAAATACGTCTCATGAAATACACTAAAGTTTTTAGGCGGAAAAGACGGTAATCACACAATCTTCACAATTAGCTGAACACCAATGTTTTTACGCGGAAGAGGATGTAATCCACACACGTTTACTCTGTTATATCTGGATGACAAATGTTCTCTGTATACAGATACACACACATACACACACATATATACCTGATTACCTTTGACAAACATGTCATAACACGTTCACACGCGTCTTCAATAATCGGGGTCGCATACTAGTAATGGAAAACATACCTCGTCACGATTTCAATACAGACATAAGATAATACCTTTCACATCAAGATTTGGGAAAGTCATGTTTCATTTTGTTTATACAGGCATCTCTATGGGAATGTGCCCCCCCTGTTGAGTATGAGTATACAGATTTTCATCTTACGTTGTGAAAACATTATCAAATGATATGGGAAGCTTCCGTTATTAGATTATGTTCAATCAATGGAATCCAATACGTTTTAAAACAATCATATTCATCTTAGCAACCCAGGGAACGTTCCTAGGGCGAAAATTTTCCCACATGGGCCCTATCACTTAGCAACACGAATTTAACACTTTTCACATGCAATACAAGTATACCCTGTCAAGTATGAGTATGCATATTTTCATCCTACGTTGTGAAGACATTATCAAATGATATGAGAGGCTTCCGTTATTAGATTATGTTCAATCAATGGAATCCAATACGTTTTAAAACAATCATATTCATCTTAGCAGCCCAGGGAACGTTCCCAGGGCGAAAAGTTTCTCACACGTGATCCTAACACTTACCGGCAGGATTTTGTATGAGTATGTGTTTCGCTATGGGACTCATAAAGCGTTTCTCATCCCTCGTTTTTTAAAAAATCATGAAATACAATATTTACCTTAGCAACTAAAACCAATTTCATACAATCAGCTTAGAAGCTTCGATCATTTGAATATCACGCCTTCAGTTCATAACCTACAGGCATTTCGTGGGAATAGGACCAAGGGGCTAAATCGCTTATGCTCTTCGGCTTTCCAGGAGCAGGGAACGGGGGGTTCAAGTAACTAGACAATATAAGACGAAAAAAGCATCTTTCATCTTGTTTCTATAGCTGATAGGTGTCCAAGAGTATATTTCTTTATTCTAGCATAGCAACATACTGATTTAGGCCGGTTTAGACCCAGGTTAGGTCCCATGGAAACTTTCCCAGGCCAGGCCTAAAGGTCAAAGGTCAAATCCTTCCCAAGTGAATTAATCTTGCAGTCGCTTTCTCCACATAGATCTCTTGGGCCCGACAACATTGGCTCTTTCTATCTTAAAAGAACTGCTTCAGCTATTTCAGTTCCTTTGTCCATCCTATTCAATAGATGCTTCAGAGAAGGATGTCATCCCACCAGCTGGAAACTAGCCCATGTGACCCCAATATATAAATCAGGACTTAAAGATCAAGTATCCTCCTATAGGCCAATATCTCTTCTTTCTGTAATATCAATTATCTGCGAAAAAATAATCAAAGACAGGCTTCTCAAATTCACGTCGCCTTACATTCACACCTCTCAGCATGGTTTTCTACCGAAAAGCTCAAGTCTCACAAACTTAAGTACTCTTCTTTCCTGTGCAGTTCAATGTATAAATAACAATACTCAATTAGATGTCATTTATTTTGATCTCTCAAAGGCCTTTGATTCTGTCAGTCACATTCTTCTTCTCCACAAGCTTTCCAATAGATTTAATGTACCTGGTAAATTTCTCTCTTTAATTACCAGCTGTCTAAAGGGCCGTAAACAGAAAGTTGTTATTTCAGGGGCGACTTCTAACCCCCAACCTGTGATCTCAGGGGTGGCTCAGGGAAGCCTACTAGGACCCCTGCTATTTGTCCTGTATATGGACGATCTCTACTCTCACCTATCAGTTAATCCTAGTGGCCTTTTGCTTTTTGTTGACGATTGCAAATTATATAGAGAAATATCATGTTTCCATGACACAATTGCCCTACAGGAGGACATAAATTATCTTGTAGACTGGTGTGAAATGTGGCAATTGAAACTTAACAGTAAGAAATGTGACGGTATTACAATTACTCTGAAAAAGTCTCCTGTTCCCTCCAAATACCATATTAACGTTTCCCCTATAACACATTCTGCCAGTCATAATGATCTTGGTGTCATCTTTGATTCGAAACTTTCGTTCTCTGACCACATCTCCTCAATAGTTAAGAAATCAATGCGTATGCTGGGGCTTCTTTCCCGATGCACTGAACTACGTACTGTGGCATCATTAACAACGTTCTACAAAACTCTAATTGCTCCCAAGATCGAATACTTCTCTCCCATATGGGCCATGGCCGCACCTACACATCTCTCTAGACTTGAGTCTGTTCTCAATTTCTTTATTGCAATAGTACGTTTTCGTCTTCCCGCACTTCGAATATTACCTAAGGAGGAAATTTTGCGATATCTTAATATCCAGACTCCGGAAGTACGTAGAAATAACTCTGATTTGAAGTTTCTTCACAAAATTGTAAATGGGAACCTAAGATCAGAAACCCTAATTCAACAACTATCCTTACATGTCCCTTCCTGCAAAACCCGGAATACCCAACTATTCCATCTTGCACGCCCTAGGTTGACAATTATACAGAGGTCTCTTTTTCGCCGAGTACCAAACTATTATAATAATCTAACAAGTGAGGTGGACAGTTTTTCGAGCTACCCGGTGTTTGAAAGAGCAATAAAACGCGTGCTGGCTAAATAATATTACTTGTGCACTCTTTGTTAATACTATTGATGTTACTGTTGTTGTTTATTTTTTAATTCTTTTTCTTTTTTCCCGCTTGTTGACATTTTCCTGTGTAAAATGGCACAATTATGCTGTATCTGGGAATTTGTTCAATAAATAAATAAATAAATAATCACTACTGGGAGTATTTGCATTAATTTCAGTGACCGCAAAAACTGTGGATTTTACATAGATTGATCTCAGTAACAGCGAAAACTATGCATTTGACATTAATATAGGTCATTATGGATAAGTTTAACATGTCTGGGTATCCCCTCGGCGAATTTGCAAATGGTACACAATGGTACGCGAATTTGCAAATCATCGCTAATCGAAGTGTCATCATTACTCTCAGCGACCGTGTAAGGTATGCTTTTGACACTAATATTGGTCATTTTTTAAAATTATTTTTATATGTCTCGGTATTCCGTCCGGTGACCCTCGGCTCGCATACGAATGGGGTGAATTTGGAAGTTAATGATATTGATCTCAGCGATCGCCAAACTATGAATTCGACACAAATATCTGCCATTTTCTACTAAATTTACTTATCACAGGAACCCCCACAGGTGGCTCCCGACGCGCATACAATGGCAACTGAATGAGGAAGTTATCGCCAAAAGAAGTGTCACCATTGATCTCAGCGACCGCAGAAACAATGAATTTGACACTAATATTGGTCATTTTGTGTTATTTTTACACCTCTCGGTATCCCCTCGCTTGCGACCACCGACCCGAAGCCGAATGGGATGAATTCGCAATTTAATGCGGTTTATCTCAGCAACCGTGAAAACTATGGATTTGACACTAATATCGGCCATTTTTGTTTGTTTATATGTCTGGGTATTCCTTCCCGTAAGTGATCCGCGGGGCACAGGAGAATGGGGTGAATTTGAAAGTTAATGCGATTGGTCTCAATAACCGCGAAAACCATGAAATCGATACTAATATTGTTCATTTTCTACTACTTTACATGTCTCGGTAATCACCCAAACAACAGGCAACACAATGCCCGCATACAATGGTAGTTGCATTTTTAAGTCATCACTAGTAAAAATATCATCATTGACCTTAGCGACCGCGAAAATTATGAACTTGTCACTGATATAGGTCATTTTGGACCATGTTTACGTGTCTCGGCATATTCGCTCAGGTGACCCCCCACTCGCAGCTGAATGGGCCCACTGCACGCATACAATGTTAGCTGAATTTGGAACTCGTCGCCAATGGAAGTGTCATCATTGACTCCAACGACTGCGAAAACTGTGGATTTAACTCTAATACTGGTCATTTTAGATTTATTACATGTATCGGTATTTCCCAGACAGGTAACTCCCGGCCAAATGTAGTGAATTCGGAAGTTAATTTGATTCATCTGAGCGACGCAAAAGCTATGGATTTGACACTAATACCGGCCATGTTGGATTGGAGGCGGCCAACAAAGAAGACATAAACAGAATAAAATCTAAAGAAGAAATTAAAAGAAACTCTCACTTTGAATAAAATAGAAAAAGAAACCATCATGATCATCTATGTTGTTCCGATCAACTTGAAAGATGACGAAATCCTGGAAACAATGATTGAACAAAACTTTAAAGATAATCTTTCAGAAATAGCGAGCAAATTAAGGTCAGATTTGCTGGAAAAAAAAAATCAAAAGAAACGCCACTTAGTAATTGGAGTCTCCCCTAATATCTGGAAATACTTGTCAAATAAGGGTAAAAATGAAATGAAATGAAATCTTTGAGTTTTACGTCCCACAATTATGCCGGTTAGGCTAAAGGAGACGGTGATTATGAGAAATGAAGGAAATGGTGGAATGAAGAAAGTGGGAGGAAACGGGAGAACCCCGAGAAAACCCACTCACACGGTGTTTGTCCACCACAAAGTTCACTTGGCGGGGCAAATAAGGATAAAGTCTACATCGAATACGAATCACATAAAGTTAAGGACTTCCTGGTGTTGCCAGAGTGTTATATTTGTCAGGAGTTCGGGCACATTAGAAAATATTGTGATAACAAACAAATGGACATAAACATCTGCGTTCTTTGCAAACTAAGACAAAAGACATGCCAAACCCCAAATACAGACGAATGCGTATCCTATAGAGTAGCCCGTTATGGATAAAGGCACCAAACATAAAGGTAAAACCAGGAAAAACAAACCCCAAGCAAAATTAGAAAAGACAAAATAAAACGGGAATCTTTCCTATTAAGAAAGAGGGGACAAAACATAGCAACACCGAACAAATATGTTCAAACAGATGAATCAGAGGAAGCAAAGTCAATTCAGAGTAAATTTACAACTTTATTGGAGAATAGAAAGAAAACCCACAGAATAAGCATAAATAGGAAATGCCTACTTTACTTTTTGTTCTGCTTCAAATGTCACACAAACCTCCTTTCCGTATACGGTTGTAATTAATTTTCAGTCTGCAATACGATATGTTTTATTAATTTTTAAGTCCTGTAATTTCGTAAAAAATACTAACGACGGTGCATTAAGTTTAGTTAATTAATTCATTGGCGATTCCATCTTCAATTCGATATATTTAAAAGAGAATAGAACTAAACGACAAGCCTCTCTCTTGAAGATATTATGTTCTGTCTCGAAGACGTAATCTTTGTGTATGATCACTAAATCAGCTTGTTCTCATTGTCTTAACAATTCACAGGATACCTTTCTTAACTCTTTGAGGATATAATGAAGCACTCTCCTGCGTGAGACACAAAACTTAACACAATCACACAGGATTGAAAAAAATTTCAAGCTCATCAATTCTCCTGAGTACGGTATATTGTGAGAACGTGATGTCTTAACAAATCACACAACAAAGGTCATTTCTTTGATCACATAGAAAGTAAATCGTAAACGAAATAATAATACCCCATCAGGAAGTCACGGTCGGAAAGAGGGATTGCCGCCGTCGACGGTGGCGGGCCGCCGGAGGCAGCCGGCACCCGTCCGCGGCGGCACGACGATCTACTTGTTCAAAGTTGCCGACCTTTTGCCGAGGCGGCAAGCGGTCGAAAATCGTCAAGTAAAATTCCCTTTGCCGATTCTTTGCCTACTGTTGCCGACCGTCAGAGCCGGCAAAACAGTCGGAAAGGCCTCTTTCCGACCCTCTGCCGACTCCTTATGCCGACCTCTTTTCGACGGCGGTGCCGGCGCATTTACTGCGCCTTTACGGTTGTTTGCCGACTGCTCGGCAAGACAACTTTCCGACGGCGGTGCCGGCGCATTTAATGCTCATTTCCGGCTGTTTGCCGACCGCTCGCCAAGGCAACTATTCGTCGCGGTCGAAAATCGCGCTGAAAGATGCCGGCGTCCGGCGCTGGCAATCCGACCGCGACATCTGGTCGGCATGGACAAATTGTCCGACTATAGGCGGCAGAATCCTGATGGGGTAAGCTCAATTGCGTTATAAGAATAAGCTGAATTGCATAAATAATGAAATTTGCAACTAAGTAAAACAACGGAGGGTGTAATGGGAAAATTTGCTCACCATGGGTACAAAGAGTTATTACATTAATTTTACAACTAAACTCAACAAACTAATACTTGAAAAGTAGTGCTAATGCGATATGCAGGCATGTCAATCATTTATTAACTTGAGAAAGGCCTACTACTCGATTATGAAGCAAACATTGTATAACATTCTTACAGAATTTGAAATACCAAAAAAGTTAGTTAGACTAATTAAGATATGCATAATGAATCTCAAAGTAATAAATTTTTGTTTACGAACTTTCAATATGAGATTGGACTGAAACAAGGAGATGAATTGACGTCCTTATTATACAATTTTGCTCTGGAGTACCCTATAAATAATCGATGACAAGAATCAATTTCTAAAACTGATTAGTATTTATTAGAATGCAGAAATCTTAATTAACGCTTGCAAGGATATGTGTTTAAAAGTAAATACAGAGAAAACTAAATACATGGAAGTTAGTCGGGATTGTAGTATTACTGTATTTTATGCACGCGTTAAAATACCAAGTAATACTTCCGACAAAACGGTTACTTTCAAATACCTAGGATCACGTGGAAATTTGTATCGACTGAAAGCAGGGATTTCCTGTTATTAATCTGTTAAAAATCTTATGTGGTCTCGATTTCTGTTAAGGAATTAGAAGCTTAAAATATGTACAACGATAATCACGCCTATTGTGCTGTATGGCTGAGGGAAAAACGCAGACTGAAATTATTTGAAAACAAGAGAAAAGGAATTGGTAATGGTAGAAACTTCATAACGGGGAAGTGCATAATTTATACCACAGCTCGCTGATGGAACAGTTGCTATGGGATATAGTATTGTATACTTCTATACATTGATTGTCTTTGGGTCCCGGGGATTCAGGGTTCGATTCCCGATGGGTCACTCGAAAGAAAAATGTTAAAATCTTCTTTTAGGATATCTGAACGGTGCCTATTTAGGGGCATGTTACGTTTCCTGTATCAAAGTGGTCGAATACAAAGTATTGATTTTTCTTTCTCCTATCATCTTTTTCTCAGAAAGTTTCAAATATTAGCTCTTCAAATCTAGTTTGTACCACTTTCGTTTGATATCTACGGGCTTGAAACAATTTGATGTCACATAAATCGTGTCTTCTTTGATTTTGACAAAATTTCCGTGTATTTAGCATTTATTCTTCCTCGTTTTCATGAACTAATTAATTTAGTTTGGTAGTGGAATTTAGGTCTAGATAGGTCATAAATTCCTTTGTGGAGAAGGGAAAACTGAAACTGATCGTTCACGAGATACTGTTCCTACATTAAACAAAATTTACAGAAAAGTATGGGTTCGGTTATTTCGAGTCGAGTCGAGTTTCAAAGAAAACTCGTTCGTGCCCACCGCTGATGAAGCTTTTTTGTAATATAAAGATGAAGTATGGCTGCAACCGACGATAAATTTGTGACACCGTTCCTAAACTAGACAAAATTTACAGAAAATTCGGGATGTCGAGGAACGGTATTCAAACCTCTCCAGGACCAACCTTATGTCCACAGCAAACGAAGAATAGGGTTGGGCATGAGTCGAACTAAAACTCGGCTGGACTGGAATTCGGCTCGAGTCAAATGTAATTTTCTCGAGACGAGTTCCGAGCTGAGTCAGTGTTTCTTTTTGAGGGCGAATTTTGAGTCAAGTCGAGTTAGATAAATGGCTCGCTCCTTCAGTTCGTTTCAAGTAACAATACAGGCTACAATCCAACAGTTGTGGATGGATGACCTTCACGAAATTCACCACTGCAACTGGAATTCGACTCGAGTTTCGAGTGTATTCAAAGGTACTTTTCTCTAGTCGGGTTCGCTTTTGAGCACTAGAGCAGTAATAAATGGATCTACAAGTTAATGTGCGACTCAAACTAGATGAAGGACAGGGTGCCAGTGATTGAGTATGCTTACGGTCCCTGGTTCGATCTTGAGCGAATAGATTTGTGGTGAAGAACGTCGTATTCATGAGTTTCCTTGGAGTACTTTCCTTTCATATTGTCATTCCACCGTTATTCACTTACCTTAAACATTTGTCTCCCTTAGTCTAAAGGGCATATTCGTGGAACGTTAAACTGAAAGATTTCATTTTATTTTCGAATCAGATAAGCTCCAACTGAGAATTATACTTCTATCTCTCATATCAAAGATACGACTGCTAACTATATATAGTCAGAAGAGGATCTCATATGTAAATAAAATTAAGTTAAGTGTCCCAAGTTAAAGCTAAAAGGAGAGTTTTTTCGATGAATCTATTTGCTTTAATCATCGTCTGTATTTGGAACGTCAAACACACACACACGATGTTTATTCAGCACAAAGTCACTTGTAGTGACATAGGACTGGACCAAGGACTCCATGCACGAAAATTAGACGCTCTACCACTGATAATAAGAAGCGAGATAAAATTAAGTGGTCTAACAAGGAGTGACCTTCGGATTCACAATTTAATGAGGATTACAGTTAGTTTCGGGAATCTATACCAAAGCTAGAAATAAGACCTGAAACATTTACCTCTTTTGTGATAATAAGTTCATGGAAACAAAATATATTCTTTATTTCCAGTTCATAATGTATATATGAAAATGAATTTAAAGAATTGAGGGCATGTTAGTTCAGTTGTAGAGTGCTCAACATTTCCAATATAAATTGTAATTCCCTTCTCTTTTTATTCACGAAATTTAAATCAAGAGAAAGGGAGTTTATCGTCTCATTTAATAGTTTAATAAGTCTCGTTTCGTTTTAATTGTTATTATTATTACAACACCGTGTGTAACCATAATTTCCTAAAATGTGAAAATTCCAAAGTTAATCATAAGAACAAAAACACGACTAAATTCTAGAATGTTATTAGCGTTGAACTGGGAAAAAATGTGCAACGATGAAGATGAAATCTTTCACGAGCCACGAATATCTCCTTTACACTAAGGTGATGGAATGATTAAGGTAAGTGAATAATGATGAAAAATTGTTGAAATTATATAGTTTTAGGAAGCGGAAGTATCCCGAGAAAATCAACGTAAATAATGTTGTCCATCAGAAACTTACTTGGTCTGGATCGAAATGGAAATTCTCTGCATCAAAGGTAAACGCTGCACCACTGAGCTAGCTACTACAATAACGTACGAAGCATGGTCATCCCGAGCATGGTCGAAGAGAGAAGAAACTCTACAATCTATACAAAAGTCCATATTGACACCCAGGAAAGTTATGCCACATGCAGTCAAGAACGCTAATGTAAATCAGCTAACTGCAAATTTTTCGTATAAACTTTTTATAAACCATTGAATTGTGTAAAATATCAGCTTTAAAGTCACTTAGTTCAAATCTCTTTATGATCTATCGATTGATATAAATATTTGACTTCAGTTGCGTTGTCCCAAGTTCAATTAATATGAATATTTGTCTTTGATTGACGTAGTCCACAATTTGAATCTGGGTGAGTCACTCTTCATTTTACGTTTTAATGTCATTATGTTCAGCTTTATATAATCCATCAATTGATATGAAAATTTGACTCGGCCATGTTTCGATTCCCGATGGACCACTCACTTTATTCAAATCTCAATATTTGACTTCGGTTTAAGTGATCCCGGATTCGATTCATTGCGAATCACTCTTCATTTTATGTTTTAATATTGGGGTCACAGTCGTTCATATTTAATTAACTTTTAATGTCACTTTGGTCACCTCAATAAGACTGTAATATTTTTTATTAGTACTCGAATTAATAAGTATCACTAAAGTATTTACATTATTCGGAAGGTCGTTGTACATCTCTGTGAATGAATGTATCACAGTTTAGATTATCATAAGAGCAGATCCCACATACGAAATATGTCACTACCCGTTCGTAGTCAGAAATGCTATGGCATAGCATTCTTCTTCTTCTTCCTTCACACACACTCTCTTGATGCAACATGATACGAACCTCTAACTAATCTTGCATTGTATGCGTGTGCAATGTCAAGTATGAGCTTTCTTAAAAATTGTCTCCCATCATATCTTTCAGATTATGCTATCACAGAAATACGGAAGGAGAAAAATCATCAATCACTTATAACTTAGAAGAAAACGAAATCAAAGAACAAAAGTAAAACATGAAATCGAAGATAACGAGAACGTCTTATGAAGATGTTTCTCAACTAAAACGTGAGACTTCAACAAATCCTATTTCCATGGACACTTATAAGTAACTTAGTGAGAATCCCAAGGAAATATTACATATAGCAAATAGCTTTAATGAAACGCTATATCCCCCTCAGCAACTAATCAAAAAGGTGGAGTCTTTACGATTCTCATCCTATGCCTTCAAAACATGAATTTCTATGGAAAGCTTCGACGACCAATTTGCAAGAAAAGAAGATCACTATTTTTTATTTTCAATATCATTACAGTATTGAACCCTCACCATACACCAAGTGGCCTCTGTCATGAGCAAAGAACATATGAGCGGCACTGAAAGGGATATTAAATTCCAATCTAACGAACATGAACTTCCGTGAGGTATCGACCCTGAGATAATGTGTTCGGTTCCGGTGAGGTGGAAGTCAGTCGAAAATGTATATATTTCAAATTAACTTGAAGATTAACATCCCACGGTTATATCCCACCATATAGAAACTTAATTCAACTCTAAATCGTGAAGTACCAAATTCAATCCCAGCTCAAACTAAAATTGATTTTGTGAACCATGCACCAAGTAGCAACTGTCATGAGCACACAACATATGAGTGGTACTAAAAAAGACAATAAATTCCAATCTAACGAACATGAACTTCCGTGGGGTATCGAACCTCAGATCATGAGTTCGCACAGAGAAACTTAATTCAACTCCAGAGCGTGAAGTACCAAATTCGATCCCAGCTACCACAAAAAATGGATTTTGTGCACCGAATCTTAAATCGTAAGTTAACGAAGCTAAAATCAAGGTTAGTTCTTTGCTCGACTTTAACTCCCCAAATAATAATAATAATAATAATAATAATAATAATAATAATAATAATAATAATAATAATAATAATAATAATAATAATAATAATAATGTGATGCTGTATTTTTATTTTTATGTTTATTATTTACGGTTTAATACCACTTTGATCAGCATTGGGGAGTTCGATCATACACATACCCATTAACACTACTTACATGGGGTCCGGAGTACATGAAACCCAAGGCCAATCGATTACGGCTGAAAATTTGATGCTCTAGTGTTAGCGCGAATGTCATACATACAGTTCTAAGCTCGATTCCCGTTGAAAGCAAAGCATATCTCTTTTTTACTTTTTAATACCATTTTGTTCAGCATTAGCGATTTCGATTATACATACACCCATTAACACATTTTCACTTACAAGGGGTCCGAGTTCGATTCTCAATGAAAGAGGGAGAGAGAGAGCATTCAACACTTTAAAGCATTATATTGATTCGAAATGAGGTGCTTCGAACGATGAATATCTCAACCACATTTTCACCTGTCATATACTATAGCACAGAGGGCTCAAATCCAATCAATATATAAATATACAATACTATATCAAATAGTAACTTTTCCTCTTAGCAACTAAGACCAATTTGATCAAAGGACACTTACGCTCTTCGCAGGATTAGCGAGGAGTTCAAAATAATTACCCAATGCACGTCGAGGAGAAGAAGAGGAAAACATGTTTAATCTTGTTTCTATAGCTGGTAGCTGTCCAAAAGCACGAAAATACGTATACCAGCTTAGCAACTAACCAACCAGCGACCAGGGAATGTTCCCATGGGAAAGTTTCCCACGCGCATCCCAAGTCCATTTGTTTTACTCCTCCCTACCTCCCGTGACTGACCCACCACTAGCCAATATTATTTAGAGCTGTACTTTAGTTAAGTTATAGAGCATCGATGTTACCCAACACGCCACTGATCCATAAGCATTGAACAGAGTTATGTAGTTTATAGTGAAAGCAATTCCATTTACTATAGTTTTCTTCCATTCAAATTGCTTCACAGATGGCTGTGTAATAAAGAATTGAGTTTTAGACTGCACACTATTGCAAACTGACACATTGAACTACTCTAATCTGATTCTTATCTGTATTTAATTCGTTCTTACATATATATACACAGATGTTCTTGCATTCTTCCACAAGACAAAGCGAAAAAATAATTCGTGGCTTGCTTACATTCATCTACATATATGTATGATTTGAATTTGCTTCTTGTCTAAGTACCTGACTTATATAATACCAGTCAACATAGTTTCTTTCTTTCTTTCTCAGCAGCAGAGAAGTAGTTTTTGAACTTCAGCCAAATCTATCTCGAACTGATCTCTCCCTATCTCAGTTTCACAACTCAGCTTTAACTGAGAAAGAATTAAAACCCAGACACAGGTTTGGTCTGGGTATTTTTCTTTATATTTTTAAACGTCCGCTGAATCTTTTTTCACGTTGACCGCTTATGCGAATTGCTGAAGAAACGACTTTCAAGTATACAAATGCAATGTTCAGCTGCATAAGTGAAGGACTGGTTATAGAAATATTCACCAGATGACAGCTAACGTCAATCAGTTATAGTTGAAAGAAATCTCTTCACCGCTAGATGGTTCTAGTTGTAGAGCAGTGTTGGAAATTCATATAATTATAATTATCGTTCTCCCCGGTTCCACTTGAAGCATAACTATATATATATATATATATATATATATATATATATATATATATATATATATATATATATATATATATATATATATATATATATATATTCGAGCTAGTTTTAAAGAGAAAATTTATTTTACGTATATACGAGGGTAGCTTTCATGATATTACCATAAAAACTTACTTCCTAAATTCTATGTATGTATTATATGTTTACATAATTACAAGTTCGGATACTGATAGTGAAATCTCCTAGATATCGCGTTCTCTATGGAAAACAATGACTTTTTAAACTCAGTCCATTGGTCATAGTTCAAAGAAAATAGACAGCGGTTCACTTCAATCATGATTTCAGTAAGGTACTGAAACTTCTTGATGATTAGGTTGAATGTGTTGGTAAGAATAATCTTCTTCTGATTTTCCATAATAGTAACTCACTTTCTTCTTGTAGATTTTTTAAAAAAATCATTTCTAATGGTTCATTTTTGAAAAATATTTGATGCATAAAATAATCATTATTTAACTTCTTCATACCATCATAATGCATAAATAGTTTATAGTTACTCATATCTTTTAACACTTGCTCTGTATCTTCATTATATCATTGTGGTAATAATGTTTTGTATTTCCCATCTAAATTTACTAAAACTCTTTCACCTATAAATTGTATTTGAACCAATTCCCATAAAGGGAGACCCGGGTTCGAATCCCGGCGGGAGCTCATGTGGTTCGGATTCCACGTTAATCAGTAGGTCCACGTCTCATATAGCCTCGCTGCTGAACGGGACGCTAAACTAAAATCAACTCAACTCAATTCCCATAAAGTGGTTTCGTAAGCTTTACTTTTTTCTAAATCTCGAAATTTAACATGTCTTAAAATAGTAATGTCATTTTTCTTGTTTAAATAGGATTCCATTTCTTATTTATTATATACAAAATCTTTGACTCAAACACATAACTCAATAGTAGGGTAATTGTCTTTTAGTCCGGTTCATTTAATCTTCAATCCATCTGTAACCATATCAATTATCATTTTATCAGTCAAGTGTTTACTAAATCTACGTGGAATCAATACCTTAAAGTTTTCACTCTCAGCAAAAATACTCTTACCATATTTAGTCTTTACTGTTTCCGTTTTTAGAATTTGAAATGGTGTGTTTTGGTCTAGTTCCTGTAAGTATGTGACTGGCTTTTGTTCCAATTTTCCAAGTTTGTTTTAAAATTCAACGTGTTCTGCCATATATATTTTATAAAAATCTTTATGTACACTTATTGAGCTCATAACTTTTATGAAGAAATACTCATAAAGTTCCAAAAACTAAATCTAAATCAAATAAACTTAATCTAATCTCATCTAAAACTCTTCTACTACTTTCTGATTCTTAGAATCATACGTTTAGTTCTTTTGACGAATTAAAATCGCATAAGATTTACTATTATTTACTCCTTCTGCAAAATCTACTACTATTTTTATATTAGTTCTGTCATTTATTCAAGCATTCTTTCCCTTACTTCAATTAATCACATACATTGGTCTATATTTAATGAACTCATCAGGGTTGTAATACATTTCTGTATTTCCACAAGTTAGTCCCTTAAATGCGGTATAATTTTTATACATCTTAAAATAATCATTATTATCAATATCTAAATTTCTGTTTTCTTTTGGAAAGACCTCCTGTCTACCATTTTCCAAGTAGAGATTCCGAACTTCACAATGACCTGATTTACTAGAATCTGCAGTCTACTTGTTGCTTTTGTCAATTTGAAAAGTTATAATTACAAAATCAGGTATATCAAATTGTCTAGAATTAAATTGAGTAGTTACAAATTCCAAGAAAGAACCTTCTACATTCTTTTGTACACATTGATAATTGTGAAATGAAAATAATTTAGGTTCTTTAAGAATATTTAACCTTAACTTGTTTTTATAATTTGGTTCATCTCTACAATTGGCATTCTTATCTCCATACTTTTCTCTCTTACTTTTCAATCGTGTGGAGCTGTTGCACCCCATTTATATAAAACATCATTATTACTACTAGCCATTTTCAATGTTACTCCCAATCCACCTTTCCACATAACCTCTTTATAATCACTTTAAAAGCCTGAAATTAACCTTACCCGATATAAAACTGTAAAATCTTTTCTCAGCCCAAGTTTATCATCTGTTTCGAAACCGGCTTGTTCTAAACACTCAAGTTCTGGTTTAGAAATCTTTAAAGTTCCGATAGCTGTAGACGTTATTCCAGGTAGATAAATCCTATCTATAATTACTCCATGCTTTTTAATTTCTATGCTAGAGAATTAAAATGGGAAGAAATTATTTACAAGTTTTATTGTATCATTAGCTCCAAATGTTCCTCCCTTTTGAGCACCTACAACTTCAAATTTCATAAAAGTCTGCTCTGTGAGTATGAACAAATCCGTCTCCTACATCGAAATCAAATCCAATATCATTGTTAAGTTCATTCAAATTGTTATATGTTCTTCTCTTTGCTGTAAAACTTTGCAACTCATAACACTCAATACTCTCTGTACTATTTATTATAAAGAAAATTTTAAAGACCCCATCCTAACTTAACTTTTGCATTCATAGCAGTACCAACTCCAAAAGCTGCGAGTCTTTCACCAATTGACGCATCTTTACTAATTACTCTTTCCCATGCTTTATTTTCTAATTCTTTGTCTGCAATATGTCTTGAAGCTCTATCTCTATTATCTCTGTAGTAGATACCATATTCTCTACAAGCTTTATCTAATGGTTAATACCTTTATTTCCTCTTTCTAATATTTCTTGTGGCTTAGAATCTGTCAGTTAACCCCTCAAGTTTGCCTGCAGGCTAGACAGTATCTTAATGGATAATTGGAGTTGGTCACACTCCTCACCACCACACCCCTTCAGTCTCTGAGATGGCTCCATATTAGACTGACCACTTTTGCTAACTTAAGAGCTCGCCTGCGGATTATCCAATCCTAATCGTTATTTTCGTTATTTTCCATTTTGTTCGGTCATTACCCGAGTTCCCCCTAAATGTTTCCAAATAGAGGTGGTAAATTAGACTTTAAGGACGTTCCCGCAACAAAAAGCTGTGTATTGCCATGCTCTTTTCAAGCACGTCAGCGGCACAGTTGACCACAATAGCTAAATCCAGGAACATGTAATTCAAATGGGAGTTTATTAATCAATTCTTTACTAACCCTTTACGAAGGTTATCATCATTCCAAAATCTTGGTGATAATGTGTTTAATATCATTATTAAATAACCTATACCTTTAGGATCGTTAAGAATAAATTGTGAAAGCTTGTTATTAATCATAATTACTATACCTAGTTTCTCATTGTAAAAATTATCATTACCAGCTTTTTCTTCTTCATCTATAACAATGAATTTATCTATTAACTTACGAACATCATCCATCCAAATATATTATTTAGGCAGTTCAGTATATTGTTTAATTCCTCCTCCAGACTTTTTAGATTTAGGAGTTAGAGGTAAGCTTGGTATAATCTTTGTCTCCCAAATAGGTTTCATAATATTTTTATATTTTGCACTTCAACTAGATGCAACTCTTTTATTATCTGAACCCTGATTTGAAACGCAGCATCTGATTTTATTATTATTTCTTAATAACTCTTAAAATGGTCCTCAAACTCAATATGTATAGTAGTATTCATTGTTAAACCCTCCCATAAACCTTCTGTTCCTTTATAGGTTTTACCGTAATTATTAAATCATTAATATTAGAATTTCCTATTTTATTTATTATTTACCCTTTTCCTCAACACTAATTATTCCAAATACATTATCAATTCTTTTTGCATAGTATTTCGTTGCAATCTTACCAAAATCAGCTGATAAAATCTCCACTCTTTCTACTTTATATTTAATTTGTTTTCTCATTTTTTGATCTCTTTAGTCACTGGTGAATAATTTGCCTCTACAGAGCTGTCGTACAATAGAAGTGTTTCCAAATATGTTGTGTTGAGTTGAGTTTGAGTTTAACGTCCTTTTCAGCAGCGAGGCTATATGAGATGGGACCTACTGATTAATGTAGAATCCGAACCACATGAGCTCGTGCCGGCTAGATATGTTGAATCTACTCTTGGACTCTTATTTACAATTGGAAGAAGTTATGTTATTAGATTTTAGTTTTGTTCTACTACTTCTTTAATCTCACTACCTAAATTATCAATAGCATCAACTACAGGTTGTACTTGCTTTTTGTACTTGTCATATATTCTTGCTCTTTCTTTTTCCAGTTTCTAAAACCTTTAATAGGGAGCTCCTTTAACTTAAGGTTCCTCACAATTTCTTTCTCATCCATTTATTATAAAGAAAACGATCAAACGTGAAGAAACATCAAAAACGTCGATAAACGTCAAGAACATTAATGAACATCTAGAAAACATAAAACGTGAACAAACATCAAAAGAGCATCTAGAAAACGTGAAAAAAGTGAACGAAAATCAAAAAGCGTGAACGAGCATCAAAAAAGTCTAGAAAACGTCAAAAATGTGAATGAATTTCAAAAAACGTCTAGAAAACTTCAAAAAAACGTGATGAATCGTCAAACGTTTACAAAATGTTTTATCTAGTTCCTATGCTTACCATTATTTACTTTTCTCGTCATATCAAGAACTGTTAAACCATAATCATCTTTCCAACAAGTAGAACATATCTCTTTAAATTCATCGTAAGACATATCTTCTCCTACAAACTCATTATACACATGCTTTAAATTAGTATCATTTTGACGAAATAAACGTCAGAAGTTAACATTATCTCTTACTAGCTTTTTAGGTTCTTTGGAATGTTTGCGCAAGATAGACACACACTAAATGCTTATGCTTCCTCTTGTAAAGTAGTTTCTAACACTCTTGATTCTCTAAAATATAATCATCAAATACAACAATAGAGTATTTTTCACATTCATTAATATGTACATTCGATTCATTACCACTTAGAAATGTTGCTATTTGTTTCTTAAATTTTAATTCTGCTTCTTCAAATCGTTCTTGTAGTTCCTGATACTTCGTCTGATTTATGCTCTTAGAATAAATGTAGTAATAATCAATTTTTAAACTACCTGGCAGTAGTAAGATTAATAAGAGGAACGTTCTTCCACAAGCAGATCGACCTATAATAAGACAGCGTATATCATCAGGTATAAGTTCCCAATTTCTCTTCTTAGTCGTTTTTTCTTTAACCATTTCTTGCACATCCCAATTAACAGTTTTCTTAACCTTACTCGTTTATTATATAACAAATTTTAATTAGGGGCCGTTATGTGTAGTTTTTAAGTGTTTGTATAATATTATAAACAATATCTTTCATATATTCCTCATGTATATCTCCATTCAATGTTATTGTCATCTCTAATTGTTCTTTAAAGGAGTTAATACAATTTACAAAGGTCTTATATTCATCCTTCTTACTAATATTAAATTTAGAAGACAACCCTGTAATAACTGCACTACTTGTAGCTAAAGATGCGGTTATACTTGAATAAACTGTCACAGGGATACATACATAAATAAAACCAGTTGTTGCAGAAAATAATATGGATAAAGTGATTAAGTTGTAACATATATATTTAACATAACGTAACTTCTTCTTTTTCTTTTTTAAGTTATGTTCTAATTTTCGAACGATATATTTTATTCACTTGATATTTTTTTCTCTTGGTATATCTTTAGGCATATCAAATTCATTCATTTATTACATTATAAATGGCTAAGGTGTTCAAGTTAACTGGTGATACTTCTATTTTGAAAAACAGACTACATTGCGAATTACATAGCAGTAATAACTATTTAAGTATAAAACTAGCTGCATTTTATAGCACATATTTAACTCCAAAATTTGCAGATAATACATTAGTTATATATGGAGATAAACGAGTACTTATATCAGGTGGAGAAAACAGTTTAAAGAGCCTTAACGATTATTTAAATTCTCAATCTGCAAATATAACATTAACAGATCAGATAAGAAATAGAGTAAAAATAGAAACAGGTGATAGTGATTTTCTATTAGCAAATTTAAATACTGTTCTTGGATTTGAGCATTTACCAGTATTAGCAGGGAACGAAATATATATTGGAAGTAAATTGCCAAAGCTTCATCCTCTCGATACAGTAAATGTTTACTGTAATGTAGTTGATGGCATGATCATTAACGGTGGTTATCATACTGATAGAGAAACAGGAGTAATAACAACATTTAAAACGAAATCTGAGTTTAAACATAGTAATATATATGAACCTGCTTATTTTTATTTTTCCTTTAACAAGAAACAAGATCGTTGAGTTTTAAATAAAAGTAACAGATGAGAATGATACTTTAATTGATTTTGGTTGGAGCATCAACAACCAAACTTTTACAAGCAAAGATTATCTTTAAATTAACAGGAAAAATGTGTTCCACTAAGGGTTGCACGTTTTTCATTCCTCAAAATGAACTTGAGAATTTAAAGATTGATCATATATTAACAAAAAAAAACACAAAAAACAAGTAAATGATAAAGCTAAGAAGATGAAAGAAGGAAAAGGTATGAACGTAACTCTAACCACTTCCCAAATGAAAAAGATTAAGGGTTCACCTAAAGAACACATTGGCGGATTTATATTTACGATACCAACTATTCTCGCAGCGGTTGGAGCTTTAGGTTCTTTAGTAGGAGGATCAGCAGCTATAGCTAAAACTGTTATTGATGCGAAAAAATAAGCAAGAATTAGAAGAACAAAAACGACATAATTTAACAATGGAAGCCAAACAAGGTGGTGGTAGAAAGACAAAAAACTAAAACCATTAGCAAACTTCGAGATAGAGAGATAGGTGAAAAAATTAAAGATAAAACACTTTCGAGAAGTGTTTATGAGTGATGAATTACGTAGAAAATCTAAAGAAAATGAGTGTGGTGTAGTCAATTTAGATAAATCAAAAAGCATTGGCACCCATTGGATATGTTATTGGAAATATAAAGATGTTAATACGTGTCTGATTCTTATGGAGGGGTACAACCTAAACCGTTAATGAACTATCTTGGAAATCAAAATCTATTCTATAATAACGATCGAATACAAAATTTTAATTCTGTTATCTGCGGAGATTTATGCGTTAAGGATTTAAAATTAATAAATGATGGATAATATTTTAGCGATGTAGTGTATATAATACAAACATGAATAAAAATATGAGAAATTTAGGGGGAGCTCCATCCTTACCCCCCTTAACGACGCCCCTGGATACCATACTATTTTTAGATCGGTATGATAAAATAGTATTTTTCCATACTATTTTACTGTAAATTATTAATTATATGTAAACTTTGTTATCTTTAAATGACTGAAGCGAGGTAATCTTACGATGATGTTTTATAAGCTGGTCATTTGGGGGGAGCAAGAACTCATTTGGGGAGGCCTGGCCCCGATGGGCCCCCCGTGGCTACATCCCTGATGATACTTACCCATTGAAATACTGTACTTGATTCTTGTTTATTATTCTCATCAAACATTTTAAAAAACATCCAAGGAAATTTCCAATTTCTTTAGGGGTCGCCCTTGCACTGCCCATGCACCACACCCAGTTGTTCATTAATAAAATCTGCGACTAAAAACAATGCAAGTACCTTTTTACTCGACTTCGATCCGACATTTTGTTCCCGAGTTATAGCTGTTTTTGCAGTTTTCCGACAAATATTCGGCTCGTCATAGCACCGAAAGGAAGCATTTGTGCACCCAGGTTGGTCTACACTTTTTGTCTTATCTTGGTGTCAGGAATCACCTCCCAAACGTTGTCGGTGTTGTCTTGAAACACCCTATATAAGGCACTAGATTTTTTCTTGAAACGATCATGTGGTTCGGATTCCACGTTAATCAGTAGGTCCACGTCTCATATAGCCTTCGCTGCTGAACGGGACGTAAAACTCTCAATCAATCAATTTCTTGAAACGAGTTAGTCTCAGATCTTCCGACGGCTCACTACTCAGGCTACAAAGGACAAACGAGCTAGCAGCGACAACAGAAATTGAGGTTCGATCAGATCCTCATCGATCCTTCGATCAGATCAGTCCCATCTCTATTATGATTTGGGGACTTAGAAAATTTGACGAATGGCACTATGCTCGGGCTTAGTACAGGGTAGGCATGTTACATCACCCTAACAGTCGACTCGAGTTTGAATTATTCTCTTTAGATTCTTCTACTTGATCTTTTTTTTTTATGATTGACAATTAAGTCTCTTTTTAGAAGTTAAAGACAGAGTTTAAGACAGAAAAGACTTTTAGGAGTCTCTTTTTAGAACCTCTCCACTTGTTTTCTTAAGCAGTCTATAGCGTAAGCTCTTATAATGTTAATCTAAAAGATGTTTTCACCCAAGTATGTGAAATTAATATGTATTATTTTTGTAACCAACTACCTATTACACACCTATTGTAACTTTTCTTATTTTATTGTAACAAATTTACTTTATCTCGAAATGAGTCTCTCACTTCAGTCAATTCTGGTTCAGACTCTAGAGTTTACAACTAGGCGTGTAAGGTTCGAGCATGTATTGGTACGAATTTCAATAAGCTCGTTTCTGGTGCTACCAAAATCCTAAGACTTCTCTTTTATTGAGGTACCAGGTATCTCAGGTGGATTTCAAACTAGCAAACTAATGGCAGCAAATTTGCTTCAAACTAAATCTGGATTTTAGTCAACTCGTCAGCTGAGAGGAGTTGAATAGAACTTTTTCAATCATTACAGCTGTTTGGCCTCCGCACTAGTAAGACCATTTCAACAATACAACAATTTTGAGAAACTGGTTCGAAGTGCTTTTATGTTCTCTCACACAATAATGTGATGTTCCCCGCGTATACGTTTCGTTCAAACAGCCTACTGAACTGGAAACGTAGTTTTTTCATGTAACAAAGAGCGCCCTACCAGTGTGGAGCTGAAACGGCTAGTGCACTTGGAAAAACTACGCTATTTTAAATTGACTTTCCTCTCTTTCCATTTTTTCATATATTTACTCACAATAAAGTTTACTTATGGTCCCAGATTGTTTTCCACATTCGATATTGTATTATTAAGTAATTTTTATTAAATATGTCATGGCTCTCTGTGGCCCGGTGTCACGTGAGAAGGGCCCGAACAAAAGGGCGAGGACAAAAAGGCCCGAGTCAAAACGGCCCCGCGTCAAAAGGGCCCCGGTCATAAGGTCCCGAGTCAAAACGGCCCCACGTCAAAAGAGCCCCGCGACAAAAGGGCCCGAGTCAAAAAGGCCCGTGTCAAAAGTGCCCGGGTCAAAAGGACCCCGCGACAAAAAGGCCTGAGTCGAAATGGACCCGCGTCAAAAGGGCCCGAGTCAAGAGGGTTCCGCGACAAAAGGGCCCTGAGTCAAAAGATGCCAGGTCAAAAGGGCCCCATGTCAAGAAAGCCTGAGATATAGCCTGGAAAGCATGAGAAGTATAAAAATGCTTATTAGATTAAAAGTATTCAGTGGACATCAGCTGATTGGTGTTGAAGGAACGTACATGTGGATCTGTATACAGTGTTAGTCAAAGTTATTACGACAGCCCAGTTACCATTCATGTCAGCAGAGAAAATTGTTGCAGGTAGGTATTGATCAGTGCCGTGTCGTGGTGCGGGTGAGTGGGGCAACGGCCCTGGCTGCTGAAATAAGGTGGCGCAAAATTCGGGAGTAAAAAGGAAAGAAGGAAAAAGAAAGAGGAAAAATTACTTGGAATATTTTAGATCAACAGCAGATAGTGTTACTCATGTTAGGAAAATCTATGTACACCCAACCACAATAGTATCTCCCCCATAAGTGGTCTAATTCCATAACTTGGGGTCCAGATAATTTGCAGTTGTGAGAACGCCTAGACAGATGCAACCCAATTTACACTTACACAAAGTAACTTTTCTCGGCACTGACAGCAGTTGATAGCACTCAGTCCAGTCTTTATGCAAGTAAAATTGTGAGTAGATGACGCACGAAACATTTCTCCATTCTGAGATGAACCTATCTGGTTCAGAGCGTGTTGTCCAATGAACATCATATGTTAATCTCAATATTGTTGTTTATGTAATGTATTATTTCACTATGTACTGTATATTTAAAGAAATAAAAACACTGATCACACATGAATCAGAAAATGCTTGAAAGTAGACGAAAATATCAAATCTAGAACAACTGCTAGAAATAAGTTAGTAAATGATTGCCTTCATTGAGAGATCTTCTCCAATTCTCCTCATTCCAACATCTTTCTCTTTCTGGAGGAGAGAAAATTTTCATTGTCACGCTGAGT
Organism: Thermobia domestica; assembly: GCF_964235325.1. Lineage (NCBI taxonomy): Eukaryota > Metazoa > Arthropoda > Insecta > Zygentoma > Lepismatidae > Thermobia > Thermobia domestica. Next base: position 125,388,520 of record NC_137470.1, read on the forward strand.
ATGTATTGAAATTGAAACATTTGAAAAAGTTAGAACCTGACCTGGATTTGAACGCGGGTCCGCCGAATATAAGTTCAATGCGCTAAACCCTTACCTACCTCGTCACTTCATCTTCCGCCTAAACTATTAGCTAGTTAAAAGCATTGCATGTAAGACTATACACAAAATACTCGTATAAGTAGACGTTCCTTATGAGTGTCACACTGACTTACTCGAGGTTTCCTTCTTTAGCTCAAAAACAAGTGATATAGACCTTTGTCAATGAGGAAAATATCGCGAAGCGTTCTTCAAGATGAGGCTACCTCATCGTTTCTAACTGGTCCCGATTTACATTACTGCAATTCTTCCTCACCGTAACTTCTAATTTCTAAAGAAGAAAAGCCGGCAGACATTATTTTCGTATTCTTTGAATTGCATCAACACGTGTAGAAATAGTGGGTGCTATGTTTATCTAACATAGCTACTAGTTTATTTTCTTATCTTTGTATCAAGTGTGAAAGCAGAGAACTGCCATTTCAGTGACCCGGGTTCAAATCCCAGCGTGACATTTATTTTTTTCTTTATTCGAAGGTATTGTACGTAATTGATATTGTAATACTATTATTATTATTATTATTATTATTATTATTATTATTATTATTATTATTATTATTATTATTATGCGTATAATTGTATGAATTTCGATGGCAACTGTCGCCGAATATTAGAAAGTGAATATGGGAAAACTATGAAATAAAGTAAAGAGATGCGCGTAAATTTATCATAAAATTATCTGGCGAACGAATTTTCTTATCGCAAACGGTTATCGTCGAATACACGGTTAAAGGAGCATTATGTTGATCAAATTAATAGAAATTGCTAGACAAATATTGGCCACCGGCAGAAAAAAAATACAGAGTAACTGCAAGTCGAGTACGTACTATTGTACAGGAGTATGCTCAAAGACCTTTAGAGAACTATCTTCGTGGCTTAGCTCACAATTGTAATTTGCAATCCACGTAAGCAGTTTGAGACAAATGTCATTCGTATTTGGCATTTGGAAAGTTAAGCAAAAAAGGTAATTATCTTATGTCCAATATAAGTTGGAAGAATGTGAAAACAGATTAAAGTAGCCAGAATTTTTCAATGTAAGTTCACATACTTTATACATCTGCGACTTGGGACTAAAAGGGCTAATGTCAACACGAAGTAGTTTGGAGTATATATATGCTATTCATATTAACAATTGCTTTTCTTGCAAAAGAAAATATCGATTTGTAGGCGTTAAAATTTGACGAACATCTCATTTTTCGCCAAAAAGTGACATTGGCACTTTTAGACCCAAATCACATATTATATATATATATATATATATATATATATATATATATATATATATATATATATATATATAATTGACAAGATATGAAGATTTTTCTTTGTTTGTAAGGATTCATGTTACGTAAGTACTTTTCAAATATAATAAATATAATATGATTATCTCAAAAATACTTTTTGTTAGTAATGTTTGCCTTTTGTTTTTCACACTTTTTATCTTATTGTAAGGCTTTGTGCAACATTGGTACTTTTAAAATATAATGATCATAATGTAATGTTAATCGAAGTCAAGTTGTTCAAACAATATACTCTAATGTAAAATAATTATATACGTATAAAATCTGATCAGATACAACAGAAAATATAAACAGATGCTATTTGTTAGTAATGTTTGTCATTTGTCTTTCAGCCGTTTTTAAAACATTATTATAAGACTTCGTGTTAGGTTAGCAACGTTAATATATAATAAGAATAATGTAATGTTCATCGAAGTCAAGTTGTTAATATTATATGTATATATATATATATATATATAATTTGATAAGATTTAATGGAGAAAATATATATAATAGCTTTAGTAAGGTTTTTTTGTTTATAATATACTTATTGTTTCATTATTTTTATTTGATTCCATGCAAACAAGCCCCAGACAAAGAATGACGTGTACAGAAGGGGTCGTCCTCAATGCAATATCGTATATCAGTGGCTACCAATCATATTTACCTGGCACCCTCTTCGCAAGCCCTTACCGCTTGTTGGCTATACATACTTTTTTCTGATCTTTTACCTGATTTCAGATGCACCATTGAATTTTCAATTCGATAATAATAATAATAATAATAATAATAATAATAATAATAATAATAATAATAATAATAATAATAATAATAATAATAATAATAATAATAATAATAATAAAAATCTCAATATATTTATATTTCCTCTAGCAAGACTTCTGAATACCTTTGTAGTCCAATATTATTGTTTACGAGCTGTTTTCCTAATTAAACCACAGTTCATATTTTAAAAATATTTTGTATTTCTACTTTTAATTTAACATCTCTCTTGTATCACTCGTAATATTTCTAAATAAGAATATAGTTTATTTCTGTCAGTAGCTTCTGCACTTCTGTTCTTGGAAATAACATCCCATCAATGTGGGTTTTCATCGATCCAATATTGATATTTTTTTCGGTTCACCAGACCATATAAGGTAAATATCGCTTCATCAAAGAATACCGGAGGGGGCACGGTGGTTCAGTGGTAGAACGCTTAGCTCTGGTGTGTAGGACTACAGGTTCGATTCCCGGCCAGGTAAATTTTTGGTAGACAATATTGTATCCGTGAGTTTTCCCGGGGTACCCTCGTTTCCTTTTGATTTCAACCGTTCTTTCATCATCATTCACTTGCTTTAATCATCATCATCCTAAAGGGCATAATGTGGGACGTTAAACTCAAAGTCTGAAAGTTACCAGAGAATACCATGTCATTTACGACAATATTGCTGTCATCGATATTTCATATCATTACTTCGCAAAATTCAATGCGGTGATCAAAGTCGTCTTCCGTTATTTCATGCACTAAACGCATTCTCCTAGGGTTTCAATTTATACCGCCTTATGCAGAGTCGTTTTGACGTATGATTAGCGTCATACTAAAGGTTTGACTACAGCAGGACACACATGTTAATCGAACTCTTTAGAATGGTACTAATCATACTTCAGAATGACTTTACATAAAGCCCATAACGTACAAAAATTCATTGCGCTGAATTCTGGGAGACACCTAGCTTTTTAACAACTGTGGTTATCAATGAATGCGGAATCTCCACAAAAGATTGTAAATTCAAAGAAACTGCCAAATTGCTACATTATCTCGGCCTTCCTGACCGCATACGGTTCCTTTCTGCAAAACATTGAATGGTCTCTTAGGCAGTTGACTTCGAAATTGGGTTACGTTCGGAAAATGTAGCATTAAATAACTGTTGTACCTCTGTATATGATATCTTCCTATCCTATAACCGGTGTCACGTCAGAAGGGCCCGAACAAAAGGGCGAGGACAGAAAGCCCTTAGTCAAAAGGGCCCCAGTCATAAGGGCCTGAGTCAAAAGGACCCTGGTCAGAAGGGCCCCTGACAAAAGGCCCCACGTCAAGAAATCTGAGATATAGCCTGCAAAACTTCAGAAGTATAAAAATACTTATTAGATGAAAAATATTACGTGGACATGCCTGTTTATTTGTGTTGAAAGAACATACATGTGGAAAAAATATAAGGTTAGTAAAAATGTTGCGACAGACTAGTTATAACGATACGCGTGGACGGAGGAAAAGTAAATATTGCAGATGGGTATTGATGCGAAAAACTAGATTGAATGGGGTATGGACTTCATGGCAAATACTTTGGATTCTGCGATATTTGATATCACACAATATCTTTTGAATGGAAAGAGGTGGGTTTGACACATCAATTTAGGGTAGAGTGTTCCCACAGATGAGAAAAAGAACTCATTTATTTAAAATCTATCTTCATTCGTTTGCGAGATAGGGTGCTACGTTTGACATTTGTATCTAGTAGACAAAGTATCTGGACAGGCAAAGAGACACGTAGACGTAGAAAAGTAAAAGGTTGCAGGTGTATTGATGCGAAAACTGCACTGAGTAACAGCGTGGACATAACGACAGCCATCTTGGATTCCACCATATTGAATATCACATATTTTTAAATGGAAAAGAGTATGTTTAGCACATCAATTTAGGATTGAATTTTCCCACAAACGAGAATACGATTCATTCTTTACCAATCCTCATTCTTTTACGAGGAAAGTGTGCTATTTTTGACATTAGTGTGTAGTAGACAAAAGTATCAGGACAATAAAATAATAATGTGACGGAGGAAAAGCAAATGTTGCAAGTGTGTGTTGTTGCAAAAACTACATTGAATGGGGATGTGGACACTGTTGATCACATAAATATTCAGATATTATTAAACAAACTACTATAAAATGTCCTCTAAAATTATTTTATCCCTCCAAGTTAATACAGTTAGTATTTAATAGCAAACACACAACGATTTATAACTTTCTTTAAGCATTTCGGCACTGTTGTTACAATTTTCCTGGTGTAGTGTGGGGAAATATTGTTCCAATCTGTACGTAATGCTTTTCTCAAACCTTCTTTCACCGTAACTCGTATATATTGACCTTACGTTGCAATTCGTTCCAAAGATTATCAATGGGATTAAAGCCGGTACTGTGGGGTGGGGTTTCGCGCACTTTTGAGCAGTTTTAAAGCAATCTTTTCTTTACAACATATACTTTGTTTGGGATCAATATCTTGATAAAATTAGAAGTCCTTCTATGAACGTTAAGATATATTTCTTTCATCAGAATCCCATCAATACACACCAACTCTCCAACGTCTGGTGAACATATACAACCCAAACCATTACACTTCCTCCTCTGTATTTTACAGTAGGCTGGAAGTTCTTGACATTTATTTCTGTATTTACTTGTCGAAAAACTATTATTCTACCATCATATTCATGCAGGTTAACTTAAATTCGTCGATAAAACACATTCCCACCAGTTTTTGGGTTTATTTTTAAAAGCTCTAGAAAATTTAAGTATCTTATATTTCTTAATTTGGGTAATACATGGTTTCTTTCTAGCAATTCTACCATTATATCCTTCCCGTATTAACTCTACATGGTACTGTAAAATACACTGACCAAAAGAAACATCGTTATCACCCGCTACTATTTGAACGAAGTTGTTGAGCTCTACCAAATATTCGAAACTGCACATTAAAAGCATTCTATTGCTTTATAGTCGTAAAGTAACAATTAATCACAAATATACTTACTATTAAAATATGTTATACATATGTAGTAACTTCTCAATATTTTACAAACGCAAGCAAACGAACAGAAACGTTAAGAACACAATGAAGTACTATTTATTAGTTGCCTGTCTAAATACTTTCTTGTACTAGAAACAAACGCCAAACTTAGCACACACTATCGCGTAAATGAATAGAGATCGGTCAAAAGTCGACTCAGCTAGGGATGCACACGAGACGAGTCGAGACGAGTGGAGACACAGCTCTTCCAATAGAAAATGGCACATTTTTCGAGTCATCACATTTACAGTGCATTTTTGAGACGAGACAGTCTCAAATCTTGTCTCGTGCACATCCCTAATTCAGATCATCGTTTGTAGCAAGATTCCAGCCTAAGTTTATGTGACACAAGTACCCATGTGTATTTGAAAATATTTTATGGTATATAATATGCGGAATTCAAGTTGGGTACCATGATCATTTAACGCAGTTTTAACACCAATACCAACCTGTAACATTTACTTTTCCTTTGTCCATTTGTCTCTTTTTTACTGCCCTCTCATGATACATTTTTTCTATTAGATACATATGTCAAACACCCTGTCTCATAAGCAAATGGTAATGTGTCAAAAATGAGTTCACATTCTCATTTGTGGAAATATAAAGCCTAAACTGAAATGTAAAATCATAGCCTTTTCCATTAAAATGTGCGATCCGCAATATAGTGTAATTCAAAATGGCTTCCATGGTGACCATACTCCAAGCCAATGCAGTTTTTGCAATAATACCAATTGCAACATTTGATTTTCCTCCGTCCACGCGTGTCGTTATTATTGTTCTGTCCCAATACTTTTGATTAACCCTGTATGGACATCCACGTGTATGTTCTTACACCAAAATTAAAGAAACATTTTCAAGATAATATTATTCATATAATACGTGTTTTTCTACTTTGATTCAGGGGCAGAAATTGAATTTTAGAACTAAGGGAACAGTCATTAATAGATAGTCTGATTTGGCTATGTCTCAAGAATACAAACTCAGAGATATCATATGATATGATTTTCACTTTAGCGTCCCTTTCAGCAGCGAGGCTGTATGAGATGTGGACCTACTGATTAACGTGGAGTTCGAACCACATGTGATCCCGCCGGGAATCGAACCCGGGTCTCCCACGTCTACAAACTAAGAGAGACGCGGTTGAAAGCAAACTTTCATCGAGAACCGACTTAAGCGATAGGGATTGTTGCAGAACAAACAGCAACCGAACAAAATTAAGATCACCATTCAAGTTTCCTTTTTGTCTCTAATAACCACTGATATTCTTCCTTCTGTTGGACAATCACTTCTACTTACTAAGGTGGCACTATCCTCTCGTGCATCTTTGATTTCCACTCCTGTTTTGTTTCAGGCTTTCTGGCCGTGAGACCATTTCTACCCGGGCCCTTTCCACTCAAGCCCTTTTTCGCGGGGCCGTTTTAACGCGGTGCCCTTTTGACCCAGGCCCTTTTGAGGCGGGGCCCTTTTGACCCGGACCCTTTTGACGCGGAGCCGTTTTGACTCGGGCCTTTCTGTCCTCGCCCTTTTGTCCGGACCCTTCTGACATGGAATCCTGTGTCCCACCCACAGAAAAAAAAATCTGACAGTACTTGTTGTGCATATATGTGTTCATGTTACACATTCTTGTGTGAGCTGGTTATTTTTATTGTCAAACATTTTTTTAAAATTGTGTTTTAAAAGTTTAAAGTATAATAAAAGTTCTCTACATTTAAAAATTTTTATCTCTCTATCACAGATTACACTGTACAATACTGTTCTTGTGGTCTCTCACACGGAAGACGTGTACTTCCTTTATAATGTTATGTAATGATATGGGACGAACAAGTAAATCTTTACCATAAACAAGCCAGTTGAAAATGCTCCAAGAGCATTCCCAGAACGAACTTAAAAAGAATGGAGAGATGGAGAGGGAAGCATAACTGTCATTGTTCCTAGATGTAGATCATTTTATCCGCACCTTCTCTCTCGCAAAAATTAGCAAAATATCGCCTCTCTATGACTTACAGTTCTCGAGATATGGCTGCTTAAATATCTAGAAATTCGAACTTTTTGGTCAATATCTGTGGAACGGTGGCCAATTGGCCAGTGCACAGTTAATCAGTGGCCACTGGTTACTATTTGGTATCAAAATGTTCATCATCCCCTTAGGTATTGATCAACACTAATATGATCTCTGTATGACTTACGGTTCCCGAGATTTGGCTCCTTAAATCTTCCGAAATAGGAACTATCTTTTGGCCAATATCACAGGAACGGTAAGTCATAGAGAGATGATATTGGTGTTAATCAATCCCTAATAGAACGTTAAACATTTTGGTACTGATATTAATTGTACCGATATTAATTGTTGGCCACCATCCAACTGGCAAATGCCCAAACCAGTGGCCAGTAGGACGGTGGCAACCGGTTACTATTTGGTACCAAAGAATTTACCATCCTCTTAGGTACTGGTCAACATCAATATCATCTCTCTACAACTTTTGGTTCCCAGTCTATAGCTCCTTAAATATCTAGAAATTGGCCATTTTTCGGCCAATATCACGGAAACGGTAAGTCATAGAGAGATGATATTGGTGTTAATCACTACCTATGAGTATGGTAAATATTTTGGTACCGATAATGATTGGTGGCTACTGGCTAACTGGCCATTGAAAACCAGTGGCCAGTTGGACAGTGCCCACAGGTTACTATTTGGTAGCAAAATATTTACCATCCTTTTACATATTGATCAACAAATATGATCTCTCTATGACTTACGGTTCCCAAGATATGGCTCCTTAAATCTCTGAAAATCGGCCACTTTTTGGCCAATATCTTGGGAACGGTAAGAATAACGTGAAAAATGTAATCACTTTCTCTGATAGTTTTTGATGCTCTATTGAATGCAGGGTTCAAAATTGAGGAAAAATCGCAAATAACAGTCAGACAGACAGACACACAGACATAGAGAATTCAGTAACGAACTTTTGAAGTTCGTTGATAAATCAAGCATTAAAAATGGCATGAATTTATTGATTGAAAAACCGTGTCTATAGCATTAACTAGTCGCATCAGTTGCATTGATGATTTCAAATAAGAGCACAAATGAATTTATGTTTGTAGTCATATTTATTGTAGAGTATATGCGTTTAGAAAATAAGTGTGCCAAAACAGATTTTCTCACGATGACTTCTGATGTTGAGAAATAATAAGAATTTCATTATAGTCGTACGCATATCGCATGCGTATGTTATGTAATAATGAAATGGTTCAGTCAATCAGAGGAATCACTTCCCATTAAAGAAAAAAGAGAATGCTAATTTGTATAAAACTTATTTATGAATGTGAAATAATAAAAATTTATTAACATCATGTTTGGACTGAAAATACGTGACCAATCAACTACAATGAAATCACAATACAATTTCCAAGAGAATTCCCAATAAGGATGTGTGTCGTCCCATTATTAGGCCACTCAATAAATCATGGAAGCATGTAAACTTGCACTGAAAATAACCAATAGTAGGCAGCCATATGACTGAATCCATTCCACTCTTAACTAAAGTGTATGGTTCCAAATTTGTATATACGATTCTAAATATCTTAGGTTATCAGATAAAGAAAGCAAATTCTGTATATTTCTTACACACTAGTTACATTCAAAAAAGCGTTTATATTAACTGTACAAAAATTTTCAATAAGTTACCTGACTTTCTAAAGCAAAATAAATCATATTCTAGGTTTAAATCTGCTCTCCGCAAGTTCTTAGTAGATAAGTGTTACCGGTACTACTCGGTATAAAAGTCATGGTTATGTATGTATTTCTCTATTTGTAATTTTTTATAGCATCTATATATATAATTATTTTGTAATTTTGACAACTGTATGCATACTCAAGAATACTCTCATTTGTATGCAAAACAGGCAAATAAATAAATAAGTAAATAAATTCCTGATGAGCTTGAACTAATTTTCTTTGCAGTTTCTTTATTAAGATTTTATAAGATAAACTAGTTTCATCATACTGTTTTATCTCGGAACAAACCACATAACTGTTGTAGGAGGGAAGTTCAGTATTCTTAGTCCTGAAGAAACAAAATACCACAAAAATATGCTTATTCTTCAATTAGTTTTTTGCATTTTCAATTATTTTTTTCTATCGTCACTCAAAATTTTATATATCCTGTTGCAAGAAGTTTTCTTCTTTCACTTTAAATAATGTACCGGTATCATCCAAGATATCCTCATTAAAATAAATAATAATAACTGTCCTGAAACACATTATTCTAATTATATATATTGCTTCATAAAGATGGATATACATCTAAATTATTACAAAAAATACAAGCAATATAGATTCCAACACATAGGCTTACACCCTTACCTACAAAAATCACAATATAATATGTTCCCTGAGTACAGTATAATCACGCTTACCTTTCGGAGGATATTTCTTAAAATCTTGGTTTTCGAATGGAATTATTTAAGTATACAATTAGAAAAAAAAGACAATGTGTAAATAAGAAATGTGAGAATCCTTATTAACGTGCAGTAGTATAAATCAGACTACTTTGAGAACTTACCGATTTTCATGAAATTATAAAAGATCAATGAAATCAAATTGCTTGATGAGACACTTAACTGTCAAACAAAATAATATTGTGCAAATAGCATAATATGTGAATTATATCATATTTATACATACTAATAACATAAAATCCCACCTTTCATCCATTAGCCCAGTCAAGTGACATTTGCATTTGTACAGTTAATTTATTGTTTCTCTTTGCTCCTCCTTTTACTTGTCTTCTGTAAAGTTAGAACCACCATTTCAAATATTTGAGTAAATATTGAAGATTAAATAACTCTCCTCTTGCAGATCCTATTTTTCTTTCTTTCTTTTGTTGACTTGTAATATATCATTAGTTGAATTGTCACGCGGGCAAATTAACTGAACTCTGCTTTCTCAAAAATTTATTTCTTCAGGATTCTTGAGGTCAAACATAATTTTATTTACAAGGATGAATGGTTATTGATTGGTTGTGAATCTTCAAATATTATCCATTCCTTACTTACTTGACTACGTGGGCCAGAAACACTCGCATGAGTATGTCCCGCTACAAATTATTCTGCAATATTCCTGTGGAAAATCGGTTTGTCATTAAAATTGATATGGTGTAGTTTCTGAGGCCCTAATTAAAATTCTCAATGGGCATAAAACTAATATATTGTAATTGGCTGTCCACATTCATGACTTTAGTGGTTTGAGTGCATTCACGTTTGACAACTTATAGCGAGAGAGAGAGAGAGAGAGAGACACTTTTGTTTAGAATGTCAAAAATTACAATATGCATTACATTTAGAGCTTATGAACTAAAACTATCTTCCACAAGAACATTATGAGATTATTTGTGTACATATTTTTTTTAAATGTTACTGTTAGATACAAGTCACAACAATAGTTATGATCAACTTCAATGATGGCAATGATTGCTACCTGTTTTAAAAAAAATCCGGTGTGAGGGGTGTAAGGTTCTATACCCTCATGCATAAGCAATTGCATGTTTAGTATAAACACTGGCTCCAACCATGAACACGTGCTATTTTGTTCAAACAGAAACAGCAGTAGACGACGGAAGGAGGCTACTAGGAAGACACGAAGAGGTTTCGGAAGGAAAACAAACACGGCCGACCTTCCCTCAAGGGCCTCCCCTTCAAGAGGATGTCTATAAAAGAGGACCTTAAGTGAACAGAGCCACTAGTGCCAGTGCTGATCGCTAACCTACCTAAACTGTCTCCCGAGACCGCTGTGAGTTACGGAGATTTCCTTTAATAACTACTCCTGAGGCTGTGATGAGCGAGGGAGTATTACTTTAATCAACCTACCTCTGAGTTTGAGATGAGCAAAGGAGATATCCTTTAATTACAGTCTGACACCGCTCTGAGCTAAGACACAACCATCAAATCAGAGGCCAACTCGTGTGCTGAAGATCTTTTCCACACTGGAAATAAATTTTATAGACTTGAAGAAACTTACATGAAATTTGTAAATCTTTATATAAGACTATTTTGCAACTAGCTGAAATACTCATTTTTTGCATGGGCGCCTCTGGTTCCCAGCCGATGGGGGCTGTATTTCGAAGTCAACGACTGTGGATGTATCACCATTCATCTCAGCGACCGCGAAAACTATGGATTTGACACTAATATCTGCCATTTTCGATTATTTTTACATGTCTTGGTATCCCCCAGACTGGTGACCCCGGCCCGCAGCCAAATGGGGTGGATTTGGAAGTTAATACGATCGGAGTTTCACCATTGATCTCAGTGACCGCGAAAACTATGAATTCGGCACTAGTATCGGTCATTTTCTACTACTTTTACATGTTCCGGTAACCCCTCCCACCTGGTTCGAATTTTGAGGAAACGCTTCGTCTTGGTCTGGGGCCTGGACCAAGGTACAGTCACGAAAGAAAGTATTCTTCAGTTGAGAAATTTTCTTTTCCTAATAACTCAAGAATAAATTAGCGCATTAGAGTACCGATTTGGCAAGTTATCAAATTATAACTATTCTAAGGATAACAACAAAAGGATCGAAATTAATTCATTTGAGCAAACCGAAAGTTATTGGGAAAAGAAAATTTGTCAACTATCGAATACTTTCTTCTCCGTGTGTACCCGTGACCAAAATTTGGTAACTCTCGGTCCAATTGTCTGGTCCCCAGGCCGCACACAGACACAAACTCTTTATATTAGACAAAAGGTGTAAGATTCAAATCCCGGACTTATCATTTAAACTCTACCGAATAAAATATGGCAATATGTCACTGTGCGTAGTAGAAGAATAACGTAGCTGGCCACCATAATACACCTGAATCAAGACTTGACTTTTTTAACTGTGAAAATATTTCCTTGAACCTTTCGGTTATCACTCTGCAATAGACGGGGCCGATATTGAGAAAAAAACAGATTAAGCAGTTACTTTCAAATGTGAGTAGCTCAGACTGTAATTAGCCTACCCACATGCAACAAGCAGGATGCATAGGATATAAGAAAGAATCAGAAAATATATGACGCATGCAAATGTAGCAAATCGTTGTCTAAGTAGAAGGGGAAGAGGCAAGGAAAATAGCTCCCAACTATGGTTTTCATTTTGTCGTGGTCTGGAGATTATAAACTGGCCATGACTGCTAATAAACTCCTCTGTCAAATTTACTTCGTCCTTATTTTTACATACAATAGTCTCTTAAATGTGATCGGAGAACTTTGTCAAGGTTGTGGTTTCTTAAGAAGTGCATAGTGTAACGTTCTTATATACATGTATATTTTAGCGTAATTTTCAAACCGTCTTCAATACAGTTCCCTACTTCCCAGTTTTCGATACATTCTTTTGAGTCGCAAGTTAAGGAAAGTGGCTTCTCTGTCGCTGCTTTGCTCTTTATGGTCTCGCGTAGCTACATTTCATGAGTAGACTAGAATTAGCCCTTGGGTAGGATAAAGACAGTTAATGAATGTCTAGAGTAAACAGTTTGTATCATTATTGCTTGGAAATCTCCACGCAGAATGTATGCTTCAGTACCAAAATATGCTTACATCCAAAAATTCTATGCTTGGGAGAATGTATAGGAAGTACGTTTTAAATAATTCGTAAACTATATTGTAGAAAATATTATTTATTTTATAAAAATAACTTGTTACAATAATGCTTCCATACTTTGTACACTAATTTAAAAACAACAAGAAATGGAAGTATGCCCTATTCTTAAACTTACAAATACACAAAAGCCATTCAAACTATACAATAATTTTATTCCCAATATTAATATTTAGAAGTTTTTCTATTAGTCAAAAGTGATAAATAAAAAGAACCAAATAATTATAAGTAACGAGCGTTATAGTTGGTCAAGGAGATAAATTATTTTTCTTTAAACACTGTGTTACATTTTTATATATAGGGATGCAGCAGAAAGTAGACTTAAAATTTTATTGTTGAAGTTTGTGTCCCGAAGGAAAAAATACAGGTAGTAAAAAGATGATTTTTTTAAAATCAAACCTGTAATGAGTCATTTTATATTTTAGCTTTAGAGCAACAGGATTGAAAAAAATAGTCGTCTCCGTAAGTAAGAAAAAATAGTATAACAATAGTCTTAATAAAAAACACTTGAACAATTTAGTTTTTGAATAACGTGAGAGATACAGTTCTCAAGAATCTGTTCGTGATCTAGATGCTCAACACATTCTGATTTCAGAAACTTAACAACAAGGACGACTGCTGTATAAATTCTGTCTAGCATTCACTTCTCAGTATGAAGAATGATCTAATTAAAAAATAAGACGTCACCCCAATATCTGAAAACCGTTCTTTGACACTTTCTCATTAGTAAAAATCTGTCTTCCAAGTAAATTAAATTTACCTGGATCAATAGATGATGGCAGTTATATCTTTTTGCATAAGCGAAGTTTAAAAATTATCAAGAAAATAAATAAATAAATAAATCTAATATAAATAAAATAGAGTTTGTTTGTCTCTGTGCGGCCTGGGGATCAGACTAGTGGACCGAGAGTTACCAAATTTTGGTCAGGGGTACCTTGGTCCAGGCCACAGATCAAGACGAAGCGTTTTTCTCAAATTCCGAACCAGGGGGTCTCAGGGGGAGCGTTTACTGGGACCGGCCTGGGGACCAGACAAGTTGACCGAGAGTTACCAACTTTTGGTCACGGATACCTTGGTCCAGGCCCCAGATCAAGGCGAAACGCTTTTGTCATAATTCGAACCAGGAAGGCGTTAACCGGGACATGTAAAAGTAGTAGAAAATGACCGATATTAGTGTCAAATACATAGTTTTCGCGGTCGCTGAGATCAATGATGACATTTCCATTAGCGATGACTTGCAAATTCAGCTACCATTGTATGCGGGCCGGAATTCAGCTAGGGGGGAGGGGGGAGGGATACGGAGACATGTAAAAATAGCCCAAAATGACCAATATTAATGTCAAATCCATAGTTTTCGCGGTCGCTAAAATGAATGCTGATACTCTCACAGGCGCTGACTTCCAAATACAGCCCCCATGAGAAGAATAGGTGTATTCAGCTATTAAATAAATAAACAAGGTTCATCATAATCAGCAAGTTTGGGATATATCTTCTAGATGGTGGGTCACTGAAGTATAGGTAACCGAGAAATTATTCTAAAAATGTAATATCCGAATTGGTTCCAAAATAAGGGAAATCACGGATACTCGAGAATAAGTTCGTCACTTATTACAACTTTATACAACGGAACGCCTTCGGAACAACATAAAAAATCATTTCAGTTATGTCATTAAAACAAAGTCGAATTTGTAAAGATTTACAAGTCTCTACCACAGCAGCATTCATCCGACGAAACTGAAATAATGCGTGAAAAAAGTTTCTGGCATATTTTTCTTAGACAAAACACGACAATGAAATATCTCGTAATATTCAACAAGGTTTAGACGATTTTGAGAGCCGCTTCTACCCAGTTCGTCGGTCACCAATAGGAAATGAACATAGATTTGGCGTACTCACATTTTTATATAGTCTGCTTTAACAACGCACATTGTGTTATGAATTATTGATACTAGTTGGCTAAAACACAAACACACAGACACACAAAACTCAACGTCCTGATTAGTGCTTTTAAACATTGAAAAGATAAAGTTGGTGAGATCAATGGAACCTAAATTTTACGGTTCTCCGACTCGGTTTCGTTTTGAAATAAAATAAATAAATAAATAAATAAATAAATAATAAAAAAAAGCACAACTGGATCGAAATTCAAACATGTAGAAAAGATATAAAATGGTTTATCTCCTCCAATTTATGAATGTAGTCCTCGCAAGTGTTCTGTCATGTAGACCTACTGTGTCTAAGCAAAACATGGGAGTTGTCATACAGTACATTTGGTCCGGGAACAGTGACTGCAAGTGTAATGCAAGGCATGGCGATTACAGAAGCGGATTTGCTAGTCTAATGGTTAATGCATCGCCATGGTATGCCTGGGTTCAAATCCGATTCCAGTCGTGCATTTTTTCATTCTTTGGACACTGTATAATTGACTTTGCACCTAAAGAGAAATTGGTGTGATTTACGAGAATCAGTTATTTTCTTCAGTATCAATATAATACTTTTGTGTTGTTGTTAGCTATTCAAATTTGAACTACTTAATCTAGAACGACGTGAAATAAACAAAAATGAAGCTTAATATCTTGCAATAAATATGGCTACACCTCCACAGTGAGAACTTCAAATTACTGATCAGAAAATATGACCTGTTTAAGGGAGAAAGAAAAAAAAATCATCTTTATATCCATTGTTCTTATTCCAAAATAAATATCTGAAATTTTCTTAGTATTAACATCCCTTCCTCTAGAGATCTTGACAATATGAACTCTAAAAGGATAAAATAAAACTTTGAGTTCGATGCAAAATAGTCAATCAAAGGAGAGGGGTCGCTTTTTAGCGTCAAATACGCAAGGAAAGTAGAAATTAAACTTCAGAATAAGCAAATAAACCATCAATAATATAAAAATAGAATATATATATATATATATATATATATATATATATATATATATGTAACATAAAATACCATAAAAAGAGAGGAGTTATATTACAGTAACTCCTAACAGCTAATACAATATTGGATGATGGTGTGGAAAGTTCTATCTATGGCGGACACTATCTACAAACTATTTTTCTCAAATATACACATAATGACAAACTCAGAAACATATAAATTCAGAAAAGATTGTTGTATATTTCTTACCCTTCTTGTCATGAAAGGTGATAAAGAAATAGTAAAAATTATTTTCTACTAACGAATTTTTAAACATTAAAAGTAAATTTTCGTCGTTTAAGACAAATATCATAACAGTAATATGACTAGCCACTAAAATTGCAAGAGAAAACACGCTGTACTTACAGTGTGTTTCATTTTAGAGAAAACGAACCTTTTCTTGAGTTAGCTTTGTCTTCCTAGCACCCATTTCTTATTGACTTGTAAACTATTAAATATCAAGACAATTCACTGGTCTTTCAGTACGACAGAAGACAACTTCTTGTAAAGTCAATATAAAGATTCACAAAGTAATTAAGTTGTCATGTAGAGATTTATTAACGAAAGAAAGCATTCTATAGTTTCATAGCAAAACCTACATTGTTGTAAGTTGTCTTATGGCTTTCGCCTTTTCAGAAATCAACAATGTGAATGGTTAAATTTTAATGTATGGTAAATCTAATCACGTGACGACTGTTAATTGGTGTTTATGTTTTGTATTTTATTTTATTTTATGGGCTGCAGGACTATTACAAGGTGACTGCTCCTACTATCTTGAATTCTAATATGGTTACAGCTTAAATATTTTGAAGTTCTACACAGTTTTAAACTGGATTTTTCCAGAGAATAATTATAAGATTACATATTTAAGCACACATAATATGAATAATGTTAGTTTCACTTTCTGCTTTTCAAATTAATTAAGAAATAAACAATTATAAAGCATTGCCGTTAGGCTGTAATAATTACTGGTTCACAGTTCTTGATACGACCACTCTCAGTTGTATGTGTATGTAAATTTGATATACGGAAATGAAACCAATGATAGACGTCTCGAGCAGCTTCTTACAACTCCAAAAGTATCTCATTATTTTTCTTTGTTTGGAGATAAAATCTCACGTTCAACGAACAACAAAAACAATTTTCTATCTATATATAAACAAGAATACAATATAAGAATAGAAAAAATATACATATAAGTAATATAAAATAACAGAAAAGTCTTACCACACCATATCTTTATACAAGTTGGGAGATGTATGTAATTCCTAACATTTAATACAATATTGCATGATGGTGTGGAAAGTGTTATCTATGGCGGACACTATCTACGAACAATTTTTGTAAAATATATATAATAACGAACTCTAAAACCTATTAAAACGGCTTATGCGCCAGTTTAACATACAAAATAATGTTTAGTAATATCATAGAATGATGGTGAGCGAAGCAACCTTTTACATGATTATTGACATATGACTAGTAAAATTTCACTGCTTACAACAAAAATACACTGCTTTAATTAAAAAAATACACACATATATATATATCACACATATATATATATATATATATATATATATATATATATATATATATATATATATATATATATATATATATATATATATATATCAACGTCTGATGCCAACTTTGGTCCATTCGGGTACTTTATCATCTTCTCATTCTGGTGTTCGACCTGCAAAAAAAGATTTTTAAAAATAAAATAAGGCCTTATAAATTGGTTATCACCTAAACTAAAAGTTCACAATAAGCAAATCTTCTGAAAATATTTTAACTACTTAGAATTACTTATTTTGGATAATGGCTATGCTAAGTTTAGATGGAGGAACTGGGAGAAAATAAATAAGCAAAATACTGCTATTGAAATGGCTTACATCAGCGTTTCCCAACCGGTGTGCCGCGAGGAAATCGAAACAAAATTATTAATTCTATAGCAACCAAATTGCAAGACATAGGAAAAATGTATATTTTTGTATTTCACATTACTATGAATTTCTAGCATGGAAAAAATTACTGTAATTGTAATATATTATTCTACATCTATTACTGCGTAGCAGACAGTATTTCGGCTCGTACACATTTCCACGGTTAGCTGCTATGTTACACTTCAACTGAGAGTCATACCACGGCCGACTCGATGTGTTCTTGTCCCTCGCTCTAAGAACAGCAAGGGAAGGGAACATCGAGTCGGCCGTGGTCATACTAACACCGAGAAATGGAAGCTCTTGTACGGTATGCGTCAAATGAACGTTCGTAGAACACTCATTCGCACGTGAGTTCAATAGCTGTGTTTTGACTTTGAAGCATTGCAAGCTGTATGATTGCAATAATATGCACCGGTTTTGGTTAGAACAGCAAAGTTAAAAGTACAAGACATTTGTTTGTTTGTTCGTTATTTAGTGATAATCGTTCTTAGTGAAAGGTTGGATACAGTTTTCGAAAAAACAGCGTATATTTAAAAATCTGAGTCGTATATTTCATTGCAATTGTTGTCTATTTTAAAATTAGAATAAAAAATAAGCATAATGAATTAGCAAGGGGAAAACCAGTGATCGAGCTTTCATCTCTGTGAGAAAGAAATCAGTAATCACAGAAAAAAATACCATGGTATTTTATATTTGCAAATAATAATAATAATAATAATAATAATAATAATAATAATAATAATAATAATAATATATGAGTATGCCGCGAAAATTCAAGTTACACCCCTAGTGTGCAGCAAGTTGAAAAAGGTTGGAAAACACTGGCTTACATGATTTCAGGTCCTCGTGATGATATTGCTGAACATTCTGATTTTACACCTGACGATCCTCCAAGTGCAAGCAACAAAAAATATTAAAACTTGATGAGCATTTTTTCAAAACTCGATATATGTAGAAAATTCAATTTTACAGAAAACGCATTTTCTCTTATTTTATCGTAGATAGGCAAATGTTATAATTTTAATTTTTGCTCTGATATTATTTAGTACTGTTGTGAATAAGATGCTGTAATAAAATGTATTAAAGGGCAATATTTGTTTTGCAATAAAAAAGAGGAAGTACTTGTTTTTTTTTTTTTTTTTTCAAAAGTCGATAAATGCAAATGCATAAAATATAATACACAGGCCGATACAGTTATATTTTATTTTGTTGTGTATATTTATTTATTTTATTTTTATATGCATTTTATACAATTAACTTATTGTTGTTATCTTTATTCGTAGTAATCATGGTCATAATACAAACTGTATAGCAAAATGATAATATTAAAAGTATGTTCGTGTACACTTATTTTGCACTATTTGCTCAAACCAAGAATGTAAAAAGCACCAAAAATATCAGCGCTAGTATAATCATATAAAATATTGTACCATTTTACACATTATCACACGTGGTTCAGTGTGCTACAACATCTTTGTAAAAGCCCTTTGCCGGTATAACAAAATACTGTAAGAGAGCAAGAACATTTTTCTTCTTCTCTTTGCTGACCATATTTTTCTTTGTCAAAATAGCAGAAGACAACACGATTCGACAGTGTTTTGTTTTTCACAAGACTTCAACTGCATTTCCAAAATATGTATTCTCAATTGAAACATGAACACGGTTCTTTGCCTTCGTGTATATGATAACACGCTGGCTATTCATTTTGAATGGAAGCCTGGGCTTCAGAACTTATCTCACACTGTACTTCAGATTTTTAGTTTCCCAGTTTTTGGCAAGAACTTTGTGTTCCATGGTCTTATAATATTCTTGAGGTGACAAGAGGTTTTCCTTTCTTCTGTATGATTTTTCTATTCGACTAAATACACGGTTTGGAGGCATGTAGCTATGTCCACGAACTGGGAAGAGGTGAAGGACATCAGAAAATGTTTCACTTCTTTCCAAGAATGCAATGAGTGTTGCCATCATAACGCTGTTTTTATTCTGGCTGCTACATGAATCTGAGAAGAGATGTAATGTAGTAGGACTATCACTTATTTCATCTCTAGGATCAATAGAAATTCCGACAAAGCCGATGCAACTTGGTTGCATCCTCTTGAAGACTCTGTTTCCAGCCAGGTATACGAAACTACGTTTTCCTTGCTCTACTGATTTGAATGAGTCATGACGCAGAGATTGTACAACTACACTTGACTCGAATTAAAAAACAAAACAAAAAAATGCATATGACTTCTGCTGTAACTCTTCGAGAGCATATGTAAGTAGGAGAATGAATAAGAGAAAAGTTGCAACCCGTAGGCTTTTCTTTGCTACAAGTGGCAATCATTGCTTTTATGATTTTTAAAGCTGGTTTTAACAGAATATTGCGTTTGCCACCCGTCAATTCCTTGGAGTCACCAGGAATAAAAGATGGCTGCCCAAAAGAGAAGCAAGGTCGCCGCGGTGGCTCAGTGGTAGAGCGTTCACCTCTGGTGCTTGGGGGTCCCGGGTTCAAACTCTGCTCCCGCCAAGTGAACTTTGTGGTGGACAAACACCGTGTGCATGGGTTTTCTCGGGGTTCTCCCGTTTCCTTCCAGTTTCTTCATTCCACCAATTCATTCACCTCTCATCATCACCGTCTCCTTTAGCTAGCCGGCATAACCGTGGGACGTAAAACTCAAAGATTTCATTTCATTTCATTTCATTTCCAAAAGAGAAGCAAGTCCAAATTGGCACATGCCATGAAACGTGGTGTCGATTTTCATGATTTTGCGGCGGTTGAATTAAAAAAAAAAAAATAGTTGAAAATGTTATCAGGCATACACAATGTAAGGTTTTTACATGATTGGCAAAGACATCAAGGTAATTAACATATATACAAGCGGAAAATGTGATCACATTTCAGTAAACTAAATGTAAGTATTTTAAAACAAATCTCAGCAATAGCATGTATTCCAAATACAGTATAATAAACTTTTTACTAATACAAGAAATACTGTAACTATGTTGTTTAATGTTAACAATATTTCAAGTTTTAAATTTCTAATATATTATATACAAACTGATGTAACAAGCGTTCTGTTATATTTTGAGTTGTTTGGTTCATACCTCAAATGCAGTTATGTGCCGTGCGGTTACTAAAAGCATCCGACTTCTGAATCTCAATCACATGAATAGTTATGCAAGCAAGCAAATCATTAATTCTAAGGTCCAACATATTAAACACAAGAATACGTATGTGTCCATAACAATTTTTATTCAATACGATACCTCAATCTTCCTATATAATTAGACCATCAAGTACCGATATTCCTGAATCATAACAAACTTAATAATATAACTTCACTTAGTTAAAAGAAACAAATGGTTTGTTTCACTTAAGTTATTTTTACAATAATTGTATTCAAATCGTCCGAATACCAATTTTAATGAATATACCTTTAAAACAGCATAATATTTCAATTTCACATTCAATTCAAAAGGGCACCAAACACTCTTCAATACTACGTTGTCTTAAAACTCACTGCACCTCCATATTGAAAAGACGTAAGTAGAACTACAATGTAAACAATATTTGAACCATGAAATAAACAATATTACAAAGCCTCAACTTAAACTTATTCCGCACATGGTGCACATTCATTCAAAAACAAGCAATTTCATATACAGACTTGGATATAAACCAATACACCAGTCTAGTATTAACACACTCAAGTATAACGAAAGGCTCATATCGAAAGCAATTTTAAAAGTTTTTTTCATGACTTGTTTAGTCATTGTATTTCATAAATTGATTCAAGCACTTTCTTTCAAAACATGAGCATCCTGGAGTACAAGTCATTTCAGCATTTTTGCAGGAACATGAAGCATCAAAGAACTTCTTAAGGCATTTGTATATTGACATATGCAGATGATTTTTAGGGAAAGGATCTCTTGTCATGAAAATTAATTTGAGAGCATCATTTTCTAACTTCCAACCACTGTCAGTAGAAGCTGGTAAGCAATGATTTTGCTCTGTAGCTTTAGCCCACACTAATGCTTGATACGAAGCACGTTGTGCATGTAACTTTAATTTACCACTGGTCGGAGGTAACTTATTGAGTGGCTTACCTTGTCGAAATACATGAACACTAAGACATCTACACTTGTAATAGTTGTGGATGAGCTATACAATTTACAAACAAATGTTTCAATATCATGGAAAATGACTGCATTAATTAGTCCTATACTTTTTAACAAATCTGGCTGTTTAATGAAAACTTTCCAAGCTGTTATTTCACTATTAAATGGAACTGACTGACAGTATTACACCTTGTTAAACTGTGAAAACAAGCAGAAAATTATTTACTACACCTCCCAACTTAAGACTAATGTCATGTGCATTAATGTGCTTAATTGGATTACTTCACTGCATCCACACATTTGGAGAAAAATCACGCCATATCAAAAGGACAAGAACATCAGTGTCATCAGACTGGATAACTAATAATCTTTGCGTAGTGCATATGAACTGTGCAAAATAATACGAGTATCAGCTTCTTCTTGTTGGCAACAAAGCATAGATACATCTTGGATCTGTGAATGTAAAGCTTCAAATTTTGGCTCTCTAAATGAGGCAGATTTGCAGCATTAGAAATGAACTGCTCAGCCAGGAATGTAATTCGATTTGTTTTATTTTCAGAGTTATTGATAAATCGCTCCCATTTTTAGGTAAAGGTGTATTTATATCTTGAATGAGGCGTCTAATACTTCCAACTTAAGGCAGAGTTGATCGCCTTATTCTTGTTGTATCTTTTACAGTAGGTATATCGGGGTATCTGTCAAATACATCAATTCTTCTGAAATGTTTGTTCTTTGTTAAGTACCTGAAACATGTATCTGCTAAGTCTCCAAATGTTGCAGTATCCTTTAGTTTTCCAAGTTGATGTACAAGAGAAATGTCATCTACTATTAAAGCACAGTGCTTATTGCTTGAAGCAGTCCAATCAGTGTAGTTTTCTTCTGTCAGTGTGTGACAAAGTGGAGCTTTGTCTATTGAATTAAGTGAGCCATCAGATCTTAAAATTGCTGGTGGGAATAGTAGTAAGTTCGTATATGAAGACGTCCTTTACATCTACTGATCTTCCTGAACATACTGCTCAAGAAGTCTCTGTTGAATCATCATGTCATTTTTGTGATTGGTTCCTCCTTTAACTTGTTGGTTTAAAATGACATTTTTGAAGGTCATCATGTTCAATTTTGTTTACTGGAGCTTGCAGATCTACAGTAGCATCTGGGCCAAATCCTTTATCTATAAGAACGTTTATTATCGCTTCACCTATTTCTCGTGCCTTTATTAAGTGTTCTGCGTGTTCTTTGGGTAACACATTACCAGTTAGGATACAAATTAATTATTTTTCTGGACATTCTAAATATGTGAAATCTCTCAAACTGTTCTTGCAGGTGCTGCACATCTACAGCATCCTTTCTTAGGCTCCCTGTGTATATAGCTCATTATGACTATATGCTGAATGTGTTCGCACTCCAAGAAGGCCTTTTGTCATGTCACATAATCTCCCTCTTTCATTGTATGTTAGCTCCCTCCTCTGTCGAGCACTCTCTCACGTATTATTTATGTTGATAAGTCCTCCAGATATTTTACAAATGTTGTTCACATGTTCAGTTGCTTGGTCTGACGGCATTCTGACAAATGGTTTGCCTGTAGTTTTAATAGCGAAGTTTCCTCTCAGAAACTGTTCATGAACAGCAGGAAATTCTTGCTCTAAATTATCCATATTTATTAGATAAATAGATCCGCACCGTACGTAATTGACATGGCCATGAAATGTCATTAGCTTTAACATTTTCTTGAAATGTTTCGCCCATCGTCCTTCTCGTGATGTTCTGATGAAGTTCAATAGGATGCCAATGAGCTCTATGTAAAGAATCCAATCCTTAAAAGTATAATTTGAAGTTTTCCTCAATGAACTCAAGGAGCAAGTGCTTAATATCTTGTACAAAGGAAGAAACTCTCTGAACAAAGTCTAAATTATGATAAAAAAGATTCTTTTTAACAGAAATTTATATAAAAATGTAAACTTTTCCAGAAAGAGAGCTCCAGTCATCTTAAATGACAATATACTATTTTACATGTATGTTCCATGAGTTTACGGTAATTTTATTGTTTGCTACATTTCTCTTGTCTTTCTATGAGGATCTGACGCTATTTCTGATATCATTTTTTTTTTTAATTCTACGACCATGGAAACAGAAATCGATACCAAACTTGATACCACGCAGCAACTAAATTTGTGTGTTTTCAGATCGCCATATTGTACGCCATCTTGAATTTTTGGTGACTTCATGAAATTTACGGGTGGCAAAAAAAAAAAAAAAAAAAAAAAAAAAAAACTACTTACCTAGGTTATGAGAAATAAAAACACAATAGTTGCCACTTGCAGCGAAGAAAAGCCTATGGATTGGCTTTTGAAGCCTTGTTTGTGAAAAATTTTACCCGACTATGTTGATTTCTGCTAAAACCTTGTGGTTTCGGCTATTCCTACGCACGGTACATTCCCCACTTTGCTAAAACACAATTCACAGGACAAAGTAAAAGATACAAGTGATGCCGTTATAAAGCATAACCCATTTTTGAAATTTTTTTGCATTTATCGTCCTTTGAAAAAACGCTCCTCAATTATGCATAGAAGGTAAAAAATAAAAAAATAAAAATAAAATAAAATAAAAATAAATGTTTTCTTGCTAAACGGGAAACACTCAAGTGCACATTTCATGTTATTTTGTGTTAATAACATTTGAATATCATTTTCTTCCTCATTTGCATCGAGTAGTGAACAGATTATATATGGCAGAGCGGAAGAGAAGTTTAATAATTTAGACTCAGAAAGGTAAATGAAGTTTGTGTAGTGGTTTAGAGAAGTCTTTTGACCAAGTGTACTGGGGAATTTTGATAGGATGTTATAAAAGAATTTAGTAGAAAGTTTACCGAAAGACATTATCGAGAGTGTAGCAAAAGCAGACGAAGGCAGAATGCTATGATTGAGGGACGTTATTACAACCAGATTATGGCCAGGTTTTCAGCACAATAAGGTTTGCTCATGACATAGCACTGATAGCGGAGAACGAAAAGGACTTGCAGAAAGCACTTTTAAACTTGAACGATCAACTGGAAAAAACATGCAAAATGAAGATAAACAAGAAGAAAACCAAAGTGATAGAGTGCAAAAAGCAGGACACGAAGGGGGAAACGTATTGCTAAAGGGAACGGAAATCGAAGACGTTCAGACGTTATCCTATTCAGGAAGTCTAATATTCTCGGACAGACGTTACCCTATTTAGGAAATCTAATATCCTCGGACGGAAGAAGTGAAAAAGACATAAGTTCAAGAACAGCGCAGGATAAACAAGCATTCAATAGGAAAACAGGACTGCTAACATCAAGAAATGTGTCGTTGGACGTTTGAAAACGATTTATTAAGACTCTGGTATGTAGCGTGGCGCTATACACATAAGAAACATGAACAATGAGGAAAGTTGAAATATCCAAACTAGAAGCATTTGGAATATGGTGTTGGTGCAGAATGCTGCGCATATCATGGACCGACAGGGAAAGGAATGAAGACGTACGAAAGAAGGCTAATGAAGGATGAGAGATCATGAAGATAATAGGAAAAAGAAGAAACAACATGCTTGGCCATTTATTCGGCACTCCAATTGGATCACCGTGTTGATAGAGGGGAAAGGCAGAAGGAAAACCAAGAAGAGGAAGACCAAGGATAGAATATCTGGATGCAGTTACGAAGAAGATATCTTATCAAAGTATAAAACAGCTCTCCAACGGAAGAGAAAAGTTTTAAAATTTCCATGTTGACCACTAACCTATGGTTTAAGTGATATGGTAGTATTGAAACCGAAAACTTCTACGTCAAGGATGAGGAGACAATATTATATAGAGGCAACTGACATGATATCATAGCAGCTACGTGTCAGAGACTTGTGATCCCCTGTAGTTTACAGAGTAGTCGTAAAAAAAATCGTCCTTCGTTTGTTTCTCAGATTAACTTATAATTACTACTTGAGGAGTATTTATTAGGTCTCTATCATGGCCAATGTATTTATTTAGGACTTTGCGCATCACTTAGTAACCAAAAGAATGCACATCACATTTCACCCGCTTGTACGAGGGCTGTCCTGAAAGTACGCGACGTTTTGGCCTATCGCGGCACTGGGGGGGGGGGGGGGAAGAATAGAGTCGCCATCCTGGTGTCAGAATGTTACTACGCTCAGTACGTATCCAGATGAGGTAGCACGAGGACTCTGACGCCCTTACTGTGCTCTCTGTGACGTGTTACAATGTGAGCTGCAATAGAAAACCCGCCTCTTGTGAGGTGCGTTCTGTGATTAGGTGTTTGTTGGCAGAAAACCACAAGCCAATTGAAATCCATCGCCAGCTGTGTGAAGTGTATGAACATGGAATAATGATTAAAGGCCGACTGAAAAAATCATGCATTGATT
This sequence comes from Thermobia domestica, assembly GCF_964235325.1. Taxonomy (NCBI): domain Eukaryota; kingdom Metazoa; phylum Arthropoda; class Insecta; order Zygentoma; family Lepismatidae; genus Thermobia; species Thermobia domestica. The sequence goes on from NC_137470.1 coordinate 125,414,735, forward strand.
TTAAAAATGGCCGTTCCAATGTTCCGGATGAGAAACGCAGTGGTAGGCCTAGCCTTATGTCTGATAAACTGGTGAGGCAAATCAAACGACAAAATTCGTGACAATCTTGCCAGCGATGAAGACATGGCTCGCTACACAACGTTCTGATGCAGACGGCGAACTGCATGCCGGTGTAAGCAGTGGTTGAAATCGCAGCCGGCAGATTTCTACCACGACGATATTAAAAAACTTGTACCACGGGATAATTGCCTTGATTTGCATTGCGATTATGTAGAAAAATAGCTTAAGGGTGTACCTTTCAAATGTATATAATACAATTTGGTTTGTTCACTCTGTTAGTTTTTTTTTTTTTTATTTCAAAACATCTGTTACTTTGTGGACAGCCCTTTTAAGAACAACGATCATTAAGTAAAAACTTACTTTTATCTTCTCTATCATCACTGCGATAATCTCTGCTGCCAGAATAATCGTCCCTTCTATCGCTTTTTCCTCTATTGTCCGTACGCTGTCCATCGCCGTCTCTTTTATCTCGGTCGCTGTCACTGTCACTGGGCTCCATTCGCCTTCTATCTGGACCAGCGTCTTTACAGCAGTCAGTAGCCTCAAAAGCACCACCATGAGGACGATCCCGTTCCGTGTCTAGGTCGTCTTTACTGCTGAAAAAACGACATAAAATGTTGGAATTCATTTTTCTACAAAACCTCTGCAAACTCATTTACCTTGCTAATAACAAGACGAAGTGTACGCATTCCACAGAAATATTAAAAATACAATCTGACTAAAGTAAACACTATTATTACTAATCTGTGTTACACTTCCGGCAATATATCACTGCCTTCATCAGACACGTTATGAAAACATACTTACATACAAGGTTCATTCAATAAACAACCGGGAAAGTTGTACAAATGCCTGGCGGACGGGATGCTGGGAATCAGTGAAACAAGATGGTTGCACCTTGCAGGTTTGCACCAACATAAAAGCAGCGGAGTGTCACTAGATTTCTGCTAGCTGAAGGGTCGAAACCAATCGAAATTCACCGTCCGCAGTGTAATATGGTGAAAGTTGTTTGAGTCGAACACAAGTGTAATACGCCTGTTTTCCCCTATCGACTCATCAACTCCCGTAATATTGTTGTCCGTGACTGCACAAACAGAGCATCCTGGGTGTGGCGAATCTTCAACACTTGTTACACCCAGTTTGGACTTATCTGCCACTCGTACACTTAACGAACCATCCAATAGCCTTCTTTCTTCTTTAGTTGCTATCTCCTTTATGAAATGACGTATATTAGTTGCATTTGTCAGCAACTACTATGGTCACTGCTTTGGATCTACGTTATTCAGGCCTCCCAGCAGGACATTGAAAAAATATAGGACAGTTTGGTTTATACAATAGAATGTTATGCTCTGAAGAAAGAAAGAAAAAAAGTATATTGTAAGAAAAGGCCACCTTCACCCCAATGGGCAATTGGAAACAATATTTAGATTAATACAGAATAAGAGTATGTATAAATTTTACTTTTTAAACTTTGTAGACCTGCTGTATTGTTTTGGAAAAAAGAAACTGATTGAAATAAATGACTTGATATGCTAACTAACTAGTTCATATTAGCTTTGCTACCTAAGTAACTTGAACTTAAAAAAATCCCTGAACAAAGCAACGTTTATTGTAAACAATGATAACTATATAATGAAATATTTGAATCTAATTAAACATTGAATTATTTGATAAACGTATTTCCCCTCTAAAATAAATAATGCACCAGCATTTCATTCATCATAGCTCTGCAAATTATATATACAGTTCTAACAACTGTTATACAATATAAATTTGAGGACATTTACAGTTCATAAATAATTTCCAGGACATTTCCAGAATTTTCACAATTTTTCTGCTTTCTATTACTTTTTCAGGACGTTTCTACGAAACACTTTTATATCCAGATTTTCCAGGGTGCGTGGGAACCCTGCATATTATGTACAGCAATATTGGAAGGCGTTGAGATATGTTGGTAAATATCAACACACTTCAATACCTAGCTAATACTGCTGCACACACTACTGAAACCCACTTCATCGAAAGTATTATTTTATATTTTAACGCATCCATAATTTGCAATATTATGATCCCGACGAACTTCCATGTATTTAGTTTTCAATTCATTTACTTCTAAACCCATGTCTATGCAAGCGTTTAATAAGATATTTGCATTTATTTCTATTGTTCTCCTAGCATCCCCTATTAAATTTACATCATAAGCATACGCCATAATATGGTGAATGAAGCTCTACTGTACAGTAACATTAAAGAAGGTAACTTTTTGTTTCACAGAAAATACTCAACTTACAAAATATCAAAGGAATGATTATAAACCTGGTCATCACACGGTTTGAGATTAATTAACTCTGGGGAAAAAGCATCCCACTTACGTGGGTGAGGAGAAATTTTCCACGCTACATTTGCTTGAATCTATTTAGTAAGATTTTAGTTTCATTTTCCCCTATTTCCTCTTTTCACTTACCTCGAAGGTATATCCCTGGACCCTCCACTATCTCGCATTCTATTCTGGTCATCAAGGTCAGGTTCTGATGCCTTACTTCTACAACTTCCCTAAAAAAATCGAAGAATCATCCTGTTTCAAACTGATGATAACTTCTTAACCATCATCTGCATTTAAACACTCAGCACAGTTAGTTAGAAGCAAACATTAAATTTTTTACCCTTTCCATACATACTCTCGCAACTGTAAATTTAACTCTAGAAATGCTTCTATGTACATCGCGTTAGCTAATACCCCCACAATCGTGGAACTACTTTAATAATTTGGGTATGAAGTTATATTTCCCTTAAAACAGTTACAATATAAGATCCTTAAAAAAAACTGTTAAAAATGTTATAGTATAGGATTAATTGCAACACTGAAGATAAAAAATACTGTAATCATATAAAATTGAGATCTAATTTACTCTCATTTAATAATTAAATATATACGGTCAGACGAACAACTGTTTTTAGATCTATAAAATTAAGGAATTGATCAAAATGTTTAAGAAATTATGACGATATGGGGTCCATTAATACTAAATTTGAATAAGTTGATAATCTATCAATTTTCAAGGCTTCATGGAACCTGACTTTCGCCTGAGTTGGTTTTCACCATAGCCTTGATTTTGTTTACATTATCAGAAGAGAAGGAAGTATTGTACGTGCAAACTAAAACAAAATGGATGGGGTCGCGGTGGCTCAGTGGTAGAGCGTTCACCTCTGGTGCGTGGGGTCCCTCGCTTCTATCCCAGCTCGCGCTAAGTGGACTTTGTAATGGCTAAACACAGTGTGCGTGCATTTTCTCGGGGTTCTCCCGTTTCCACACACTTTATTCATCCCACCATTGCATTCATTTCTCATCATTACTGTCTCCTTTAGATTACCGGCACAAACGTGGAACGTAAAACTTAAAAGATTTCATTTCAGTTTTAAAACAAAATGATTTTTGCAAACAAGTTCTAGCCCAAACAGGATAAACACCTCTGTCATGCTATAGTTTTCAAGATAAAAGGGAACTTTGGTTTCGGAGATGGATATGGAGAGACAGAACTGAACTTGGTTGCATCTTGTATTTATTGAAAGGTATCCTAGGAAATAGTAGTGTATTTACTTGTATATTGTTACAAGATGAAAGTGATATTCTGTATTTTCCATTGCTTGCGCTATCTCGACTAGGGATGGCCACTTTCGGGAAAGAAAAATTCATGTTTCCGGAAAATTTTCTGCTGTTTCGCTTTCTTTCGTTTCCTTTACCGAAAATTTTTCAGTTTCCGCTTTATGAAAAAATTATCGTTTCCACTTTCTAAAAAATTTTTCCGCTTTACGTCTTCCGTGTTTCTGAAAATTATTGATTCTTCGATTTTCCGGAGAACTTACATTTTTTTTTTGGGGGGGGGGCGTGTGTGTGTTTATATTTTGTTATTGTAAAGAACAGCCGAGTCAAATTACCCCTGGGATGAGTGTCAAGTGAGTGAGAAGGGAGGGAGGGATGATGTACACATACAACAGTGTAAATGGATGCGTCGAAAGTGGAGCGGGTTTTCGTTCATTGTACTCATTAGCTGGTCAGCAGCTCGAATATAACACCGGGGTCTCCCATGTCAAAGGCGCATACGCTAACCACTTACCCACGAAGGAGCTCTTTTTTTTAATGAATGTTTCTTTTTTTATATTTATATCTTAGAATATGCGTAAAATCAAAAACGTCAATAGCTCTTCCACTTGGTTTTGGGAACACAACCTCGCCGGTCCAAAACTTTGCGGGAATCTGGGTCAACGAAACCGTAGACAGGCAAGATTTTGGAGCGGCGAGTTTCTGATACTGTGAGGTTCCGGTCTGGCAATGTATTTGCCCGCGAAGTTTCGAACAGCCATATTTTGGACGGTGAGATTGCCTACTGCACTACATATTTCTTGATTACAACAAAATTTCTGTATACAAGTTTACTAATTATTTATGCAATATTGATATAGGATATGGCAACATTTTACTCTGTTTGGATTCCATGATGCACCTGTATGGGAAACTGAAGATTACACCTAGAATCTGATTTAAACTACTCGCTGAGCAAACTAATAAGTTTACTGTAAACAATATTAACGTGTAACAGTTTCTCGATCTATCGAGTTTAGTTTCATCAGGCACTCTACAGGGTGGTTGTAAACGCAATACCTATTTTTAATTTAGATTATCCTACAAACTAGAATGAACTCTAGCTGGCGTGTAATACTGTTTACTAATGTGAGGTTTACTATTTATGGTTTCAGAAGTTGATCAAGTGAAAACCGCAAAATGGCTGGTGTATACAACGTAGAAGACATAGCTAAGATTGCCGTAAGGTATGAAGTTTGGAGATCGGTGGTGCAAGTGCAGAGATGGTGAAGACAAGAGAAAGGTAGGAATGGAACGCTTAACCCGAAGACAATAAAAAAAAAAAAAGTATTATGACGTTATCGTTATATACTTCTTAATCAACCCTCGTGTTTGATGAGGATTACTTGGAATTGTTGCGCACCAGATGAAAAATTATTTGAAACCAAGATGCTGCGAACTTCTTTGTTCATATATTTCTGTGTGCGTGTGTGCATTCACCCGCCTACTCTATTCTTCGTGCGACCAAATACGGATAAAAAATTTAACTCAGCTTAACATTCTCCTCCCCCTACCTAAAGCTGAATTCCGAAGCCAGGAGACAGATACGTCATAAAGTGCATATTCTATAATAAACACTTGTTATGCAAGTAATTATGTGCCTAAATGTGATTAATATGTCCCCGATAAGATGTTATTCAATTAACCAACTTTTATTAGCACAGAGATTACTTAAAAGTTAAGTGTTGTGTGGGAACTATCTTTTGTTTCACCAATGTATCCATACGCCTTCAGAGCGACTACAAGGCGTAATGCGCAGAAAAGGCGGCAGGAGTTTTGCTTTGAAAACGCGTCGTACTAGACGTCACTCCTCAATCATTCTACAAATGACCAATATTTGTTGAAATATGGAATTACTTGTATGGAACGTGAAAATTAATATCTCTAGTAACATTTAATTATTCGGATAACCTGTGCATATACTATTGTAAGTTGAAAGTTATCAAGATTATACTCTTGTAACACCGAAAATCATGAAACAAGGAAAAGTACCTGAAAATCCTCCTGAAGGAACTAATTTCCCTAGTGATTATGGAAAGAAGAATATATGTTTTGTCTTCAAGAATTATCGCGTAATCCCTTGGATCTGTGAAACCGCGATATCCGTACGTCTTCACCGGCACCGTTCGTGCGCGTCTAAACCGTATTTTAGGGCCACTATTTTTTTTTTTTTTTTTTTTTTTTTTTAAACAAAATCTATTTTGTTTGTGCTGTACGAATGTTTCTAATTACCTAAAGATAAAAATATATGAGTTAAACGTATTCATTCCATGTGCTTATTTTGAATCAAGCAACATCATGCAAATAGTGCTATTGTGCATATTTTATTGTATTATTTTTTTCTATTGTTTAACAAGATAAGTATTGTCGTATACTGCGTGCATGATTTAATATTTCATTATGTCATAGTTATAGTGCATTAAATGTAGCGCAGTGCAAAGCTACATTGGTCTCTCTCTGCAGCCATCCGGTGTTAGTTTTGTCTTTTATGTTCCTCACAAGTTTCCTTTTCGAAACTATGGATAAGAGATGTTCTATCCCTACTGTCTTAATGTGGCTGACTCGTCAGCGACGGTGGGCACCCGACCAAGTCTTTTTGGGGTAACCTATAGCACTCGAACTTTGAGACCGTGAGTGTGTAATCTCCCCTTATAAGAATTGGAACTTCGATACCATCATTAAATGACTTTTCATCATGGGGTATTAGGAATACGAACCCAGGATTGTCTTTAATGGTCTATCCCAAATGGGAACATGCAAGGAACGAACCCTGTACACTCAGAAATGGCTTTCTTGAACAGGGATAGGCGAGAATCGAATCCAACACACTCATACTATCATAAGAAATTAATGACAACTGGTAGTGAGTTAGATGCAAGTCAATCTGGACGGTTCTCACTAATGGAAGACAATGTGCAAGTTGTTCAAGACATGTTTGAACGTAGTCCTTCACAATCCACAAGACAAGCTGCTAGGGAAACGGGATTGCCACATCACACGGTGATGACCATTTTAAAAAGGAAGTTACATTTTCGACCTTGAAAGCCACATTACGTTTATGAACTTTTTCATGAGGACTGTGACAGGCGAATGGAATTTTGAGAGATTATGCTTAGTTGGGGAGGTGATTATTCAGATTTCAGATGTGTGTGGAAAATGCAGGAGCATACGTTGAAACGTAACTTAACCAAATAGTACACCGTAATAATGTATTTAATTGAAATAAAACTGACAGGTTGTTTACTTCTTGAAATATTCGTTGTTATTACCTGACCAGCGAACGAGTGCGAGCGGCCGGTTTTGGAACTAAAATGCAAAAAGCAGTGTTTCTAACCGTATTACTTGTAATCAATCTATCACAGTTCTTTTTGCCCTGTTCGTAATAAACCACTTCACGCATATGTTCAAGTCAGGGGCAGATCTAGGGGCGGGGTAATCGGGGCGATTCTTCCCCCAGAATAGGATATTTTTTATTTTAAAAATAAAACCTAAGAATTTTCAACTTTGTGTTATAAATGTAAAATAAAACTTAAAATAGGTAGGCCTACCTTTTTTGTTTTACGTTGCAGAAGTCAAATAAAGCAAGAAATTACATACATTGGCGTTCTTGCTCAAAAAATGTCCACCTTCGAAATCGCAGGTGGCCATTTCTGTTCTAGAAATTGCAGACAATATCTACTTCTCATTTTCTAAAATTGTTTACTTTATTTATTTATTTATTTTGCAATACACTCTTACCTGGATTTGACTTCGAACGACCGCCAATCAAACATTCAGCCTGGATCCGCCCCTGGCTCAAGTTAAGACAAACAGTTTCAAAAGTTATTGAAGTTATTTGCAGAACATCTTAAGTAACAAGCAAAAAAACAACTACAACAAAAATACACCCTCCATATTAACTTGCGAACAAACTAGCGAGCAGCGTTTTACAGGCTGCTCCTGTTTTATAATGACATCGAATAAAACGTATTCAATTTTTATACAATCTTCTTAATACACGGTAGAGGCTCACTGAATTGTCAATTGTGCTATGTTGTTCTTAAATTGGTCATTTCCATTCATATATCACTGTTCACAATACATCTGCATTACTGCAGGAATGGTTCACTTCAACCACATAACTTCGCCGTTCTTTATTAAGCGGAAGAGATTAGGCGATGCATAACATCCAAACTGCAACTTTTAAAAAACCGTTGGATACACTCCAGAGTGAAACGCTCCGCTCCCCTGTCCCACCGCGCTTGCCATGAAACTGATGTAAACACAACAGCAGCGCCATCCTCCCAAAACCGCACTGCTATCCTGGTCAAGTAATACAAATAGCTATTGACCTTAAAACCACCCTTTGATTGGCGAAACTGTTACACGTTAATATTTTTTACAATAAAATATTGTTTTGTTCAGCGAGTAATTTAAATTAGATTTAAGTCTGTTTAAAACGAAGCTTGTACGATGCTAGAAGTGAATAAACATACTCGTACTTACCTACAAAAGAACAAATTGTAGATTTCCAAACTATGCGAATTTAGTACCCAACTTTAAATAGTACATCTATAATTCATGGTTGCAATAGAGCAATAAAATCAAAGGTAGAACCTATTCCTGAAATCCTGAATCCATATCAAAAAGTCCTTAGTCGCTATCCCCTACTTTTTTTTTTTTTTTTTTTTTTTTTTTTAATGAATATAAAGGTTGAAAAAAATCGTTATTTCAACCACTTGGGATCTGAAAAGAGGATTAAGAGAGGATTCAGAACTTATACTTCATACGCTGAATCGATTGCAACAAACTGGTTCTCGATATCCTTTATCGCTTTCGCTCTATGAAAATCAATACTGAAACCGGAAGTAATATTAAATTTGAACCACTTCCAGTTTTGGTAGTATGTTGTACATAGACACATTTTATTGTCTTTGAGACGTTGAATCGTTTTGCCGGAAACCATTTCTCACTATCTGTTACCGTTTTTGTTCTATGGCGATAAATATTGAAACCGGAAATGGCTAAATTAAACCACTTCTAGTTTGAATACACGGTTAATGGAGGAGATGAGATCTACGTATTTTTACGACACTAAATAGATTGCTTAAAAAAAGACCTATGTCTTACCGTTTTTGCACTAATACCTATCGAGAGACGGGCAAAGTCGTTCTGTAAGGCTTCCGACGCTTATGCACAGCATAATTTGGAAGTTTAAAAGGAAAATATAATAAATAAATAAATAAATAAAAGAGCTAAATTACCTTACAAGGTTAATATATGTTACATTTTTTTTTTTTTTTTTAATTTAGAATTTCCAATGAAACTGAAGCTTTAAAAGTGTGAAGATTCTAGCACTGAACATGTTTTAAGCCTCTTGAACAATCCTTGATGAAAATGAAATCTTTCAGTTTAACGTTACACGACTATATCCTTTAGACTAAAGGAGACGGATGATCAAGGCAAGTGAATGATGATCGAATAATTGGTAGAATGATAATGTAGAAGGGAACCGGAGTATCCCGAAAAAACCTACGAACACAATGTTGTCTATTACAAACTTACTCGGACAGAGATCGAACCAAGAACTCATTCACCAGAGGTACACGTTCTACCATTGAGTCATTGTGCCCTCTTCAAATCTAATATCTCATCTCCGAGTAAGTGTCACTAGTAGAGTTGGAAGTATAGTTTAACATGTCACATGACACAAGGCGGAACGTTGTCCACAAACGTTTACAATACAGAAAAGCATGCAGCAGGTGACAAGAAAACACGATGAGTGGATCTTTCTCACATCTGCTATGCTTTACTAAGCATAGGGAAGATTTCCTGAGCCGAAACACTACTGGAAGCGAAACGTGGAAGTACCAGTACTGCCCGGAGTCAAAAGCGCAATCAATGGCATGGAAGCATTCTGGATCTCAAATAGTCAAAACGTTCAAGAGATCCCCAAGGACTGGCAAATTGATGGCAACGGTCTTTTGGGATATCCATGGCGTGCTTCTGGCGGATTTTTGTACCCTTAATCGTACAGTGAACGCTGTGGCGTATCAAGGCAATACTGCAGAAAATAAAGAGGTCTGTTTAAGGCAAAAGACATCAACTGGTCAATAAAGCGCTGCGCTTACTCCACATCCGCATAGAGCTCAAGCGACAGTACATCATTTACAAGGTGAGGCTGGTTCTTTCGAACTCACCGTACTGCTCGGACCTGGGTCCATCCGATTTCCATCTTTTCTCAAAATGAAAGAACATTTGCGGGGCAAACGATTAACATCATGTGATGACGTCAAGCATGCGATACAAACATTGCTTTCTGGTCAGGATCCCACCTTCTATCGCCAGGGTTTCGACAAATGGATTTTCCGCGTAGACAAATGCCTCAACAGAGAAGGTGACTAAGTCGAAAAATACTAGAAGAATGTATCTTCATTCCACCTGTAAATATTTCTCTTTATATGTAGAAATCTAGTAACCAGAAGAATGTATCTAGATAGATACCAGAGGAATGTAAATGAAATGAAATCCTTGAGTTTTACGTCGCACGGTTATGCCTGTTAGACTAAAGGAGACGGTGATTATGAGAAATGAGTGAAATGGTGGAATGAAGAAAGTGGGAGGAAACGGGAGAAAACCCGAGGAAACCCACGAGCACGGTGTTTGTCCACCACAAAGTCCATACGGTGAGAGCTGGGATCGAACCAGGGACCCCAAGCACCGGAGGTGAACGCTCTATTACTGAGCCACCGCGTCCCCTACGAGAAGAATGTATCTATCTAGTATCAACAATAGACCTGGGATGGGAACCTAATTTTGTGACTTTCCCTCGTAGATACATAGCGTACATACAATGTTCTAAGGTTTATAGGCCTTAGATGTAGCCACCAGAGTTGCATACAACGTGTTCTCAGTTATGTCAAAACTGTTGGATAATATCTGATGGTGCGAAAAGAGCTATCTGCTGCCTGAAGAAGGTCATACTCTTCGGAAGCGAGTTCCATGAAGTGGTTCCTTCATCTCAGCGAATAGAGCGAAGTCAGAGACTTAAGTCCAGAGAGTAAGGAGGGTTCGATGGTTCAGGATTTTCTAGCTCCAACGATGGAACAAGTCAAACAGCTCCTGCTATATGCGCCCTTGCATTGTCGTGCAGAATAATGGATGGGATATGTATAAAGTACTATCATTTTCTTCTCAGAGTTGCCTGCAAATTGTTTTGCAAAACGAATAGTAGAACTCCGCGCTAACAGTATGCCTTCGGGAAACAGTAAGTTTTATGGTAACAGTACCCCAGTCGCGAGCAAGAATCATTGTACGTTTTCGCAGTGACTGGTAATGACACCACTTGGACGATTGGAACTCTAGCTTTGGTTCGAAAGATCTGACCCAAATCTCATCAATTGCAACGATAAGCAGTAAGAAAACCTTTCCTTTGTGTTAATAGTGCTGCAACTGAGTACAGGCGACGTCATACCGTAGCAATTTCTACATTTCTGTTAAATCATGTGGAACCCATCTTGAGGCAATTTTTCGCATTCTCAGGCGGTCCTTCAAAATGTGAAGCACACTCAAAGGCACCAGAACTGTGTCGTAGCCTAACTTACGAAGCGTGGAGTTACAATCCGTCTCCGCTGACGTAGACAGTCTGCACATCATCGTCATTTACTGGTGGGTGATCAAACCGAATCATTTGTAACATTTTTGCGTCCTTCTATTCACCTTCCAACCGTTCGGAATTCCTTTTAAAGTAATGCAGATGAATTGTAACGCTCTTGCAGTCCCTGGTGAGACTGTAGCACAATGCGACCTCTAGCACATTCAATTTTTAAGCAACTCCTTTGCTTTTGCTTCGAAAATATTGAGACTGTATTTCGCTACTGCTCGTTCAAAACTGCTCTGTTCCCGTTATTATTGTGCACAAGCTTGGAGGTAAGGGGAGGGGGGACTGCAAATTAATTTGCTCTGAGGGAAGGTAAGCATTTAATTTATCTGAGGTACAAACGACATTGTCTGGCTCCCTTTCACGATGTCGCTACAGTAGTGTTGTCACTATTAAAAAAGTCAAGCTACGTATGAGTACAGTGGTATATGTTTTTTTTTTTTTTTTAAAAGATGGTCCGTACGACAATCTAAAAGAAATAGGTCTTCATTTAGCAAAAGTTAAGAGAAACAATGCCCTATACTGTTACAGTGCATGTCATAGTATTTTCTCGGAGCTATGTCTTTTAAATTTTATTTGTCTTCTGCTGTACAATTATTTTGACAGAAGGAAAAACAATGCAAATTTTATTTCACTTTTTTTTTCTTTTTAAATACACATCTTTCCATATTTAAGTAAAATCTACTTACCACTGGCTCTCTATCTATAGGTCTTCTATCCTTGTCTATGCCTCTGTCTCTATCCAGTCCTCCACGATCTCTATTCTTCCTCATATGGCCTCTCACCCCATCACCTCGTTCCACTGGTTCCTCTTGTTCACCATCTGCACCGGAAGATTGAGGTTTCCATCGCTCCCCACTCTTATCACGATCTCGCTCACGTTCACGCTCTATGGTGCTCCCTAAAACAACAAATTTAAAATTCTTGATCATTCTCATAATTCTCTTACGTTCACCCTTAAACAATCACACAATTTCATCACATACTTCGCACATATTTTGATTCACAAATATATCAAGCTTTAAAAAAAAAATATATATATATATATAAATTATAAAATAATAAACACACGTACCATGTGTAAGTGGTAATGGTGGTATACAGGATGAGAGGTAGAGGGTTCTCAATCAGCGACATGCCCTCTTCAGTGTCTCAGAGAATCGCCGAAATGCTTCTGAAAGGAAGGATCATTTGGACCGTACTAACTTGCAGGACGGCGACCACAAGTGCAATCAAAGCCATCATGGTTTCCCGAATACTAAACAGAATGAATGCACAAACACTAAACAATCGACTGTCGAATATTGATCATTCTGTGTTGCTTTAGTGCGATTATTCTTGATACCGTTTCAACTTCCAGAACCATTTTACGTGGTATCGGAAGAGACTACAGTGGCAAGATGAATGGAGGTTGGTGGTACTCAGTAATGAGAGTAGTTTCTATGTTAGACACAGTGGCGGACTTTTACGAATATGTAAACTTCCAGGTTAGAGGGAAAATCTAGTCTGTTCTCACATTTATCATTTAGGATCCACACTTCATTTGACAAGAGAGGGAGAAATAAGCTATATATATCCCGTTACTCGGATAGTGGTATATTGTACAAATATATGGAATCCTTATATTTACTACAGAAATCTGTACACAGAATACGTTATCCATATGCTACATACGCACTCCCCCCAGATGTTACATCATGCCGTTGCAGGATGGCTGACATCTAATAGTCTTCCGTATATTACATACGTCAGCTATATGTTACATACGTCCATCTATATGTGAGATCCTGACCGCCTATATAGTTCTTTCGTTCATACTTTTTCAGTTATACGTTTGCTGTACGTTAAGTCCAAAAACTACACGATTTACACATGTAACCTACGTTTTTACGTAAGCCACATACTTTTTTTTTCTCTAACCCAACCAACCAATCTGATACCACGTTTGATTACTTTGCTGATCGTTTCCTCATACTCTTTTTACGTTCAGAAAGTTAGTTGTCAAATCGCAACATCAAAGTCCACCAAGTTCCTCTTCCCCACTGACTATATTTTGTTCCTTGTAATCACTTATAATTTATGCCATACGTGAACTAACACAGCCATTATACATTGGGTTCTGCTGAAGTGGCCAAGCGGTGCTGTTTCTAAATAGGATATATATATTGGGTGTTCTAAAAATGTAGTCCACGGGCCAGAGAGTACTATGCTACATGTCAAAATAAAGCAAAATATATGAATACCTGTATGCCTTTCGAGTCCTCTTCTGGAGACGCGAATTGCACTATGTGGCAACGTCACAAATAACGTACCATAGTTCTTGTTATTTTGACTATCTGTCATTTACTGAAAGTCCACTGGCAGTGCATGAATTGTTGATGGATGTAGTGAAAGTGAGGTTTATGTTACAGTCACATACATCATGCCAACAATGCACAACATGTAGTACATTGTTCACAACATTTGCTTCTGTGACTGTCTGATCAGTTTTTTGTTAATCTTCTACCAAAAAAAATATTCTTTTGACAGTTTCCGAAAATATCATTTTTCTATTTTATTCTTATATGTACTAAGACATGCATATCTACCCGGACTAGAGTTACATATTAATTTATTTTCACATGAATGTTTCCATAATTACATTTTCCTTACTAGTTATTTTAACATCTAACATACGAAGGCCACTTTAATACCTGAAAGCATTGAATGATTATTCTCACCTGACTCCTCTTCTTCAAATGAATTCTGCCATAGCTGTGGACATAAAATTCTGGCTGACTGTGGCGAAACAAGGTCAGTATCTTCTGAATCTTTCCTACAAACAGAAAACAATTATGCTTAAAACTATGACAATTACGCTACTATGACAATGTATTAACAATACTACGTTTTCATTTATTAAGATAAAAGTGTGTTCGAAAAATTAAGTTGCCTCGTTTCAACACAATCTTCAATTATGAATAACAGGCATATGTCTCATGAATAAAAGTATTGTGACTCGGTAATGTTTGTTACGGATATATTTTTGCTTTCCAATTACAACGATAACATATACTTAATACTTTTATTTTATTTAATATGTTGCGCAAAAATGCTATTTTATGTGCTAATAGCTACGAATTAGAAGAACAAGAAATATTATAAAAATGTCATGAAAAATCTCGATTTGTAAGTGTCTTATTTTGCTGCCGCTAGAGGGAAAATGTTTATTTGTACGTCGTAATCCGGTTGCTATGGTAACAGTTCTTGTTATCAAGGTTTTTTTTTTCTTATTTTAGATTACGCCTGGAAATATTTCTTCCACGTTTTTTGATCCTCAGCTTCTTCTTTTAACTCCCAATATTTTCTTGTTTCTCAAATCATCGATCAGTTGTGTTCTTCTTCTTCCTATTCCTCGCTTTCCTTCCATCTTTCCTTCTATGGCGGTATGAAGAAGACAATTTCTTCGCTAGACGTGCCCAATCCAATTGACCTTATTACGAAGGATGCTGGCTAGAAGTGTCCTCTTCTCTCCTATCCGCTTTAAAACATCTTCGTTTGTTGCTCTCTCTGTCCATTTTATCTTATCCATCTTTCTACAACACCACATTTCGAAGCCCTCTAAATATTTCTTCTCTAACTTCCGTAATGTCCAAGTCTCTGAACCATACAGTCCAATGCTCCAGATATAGCACCTGACTAAGTTCTTCATAAGTCCAATATTGAGCCTGCTAGTTAAGAGTGAGTTTTATATATATAAGTTTAATATAATTCAGAAAGACGCCATAAAATTTAGAAGTGTGTGGAATAGCTGAGAATCAATTATCAAATATGTGGATATATAGTGCTCCTAAGCGATCAACATAGTATCTAATAGTCTGAATTATCATCGGTAGTAAATAGTAACAAACTCTATATACTATGATAAATCTTTTTAAAATAAGTCAATATTCGAACTGTGGTGTGAGACGTTTTGCTATAAAAAATGTTTATAATCAAGGGAAGACTTTTATGTTATTCAGGATTAGGGGTTAGATTTCTGGGCTGTCGGCATCTAAGGTCATTTAGCCCGTCACGTATGACGGACGACGTCTCTCAGCGAGCACATTATCCGGAAAAAGGGAAGGAAGAAAGGACTGGGGAAGGAAAGAAGTGGTTTGGGACTATTACGTTAGGTATCGTGCCAGTGTAACACTTGTTACAATGAAATGGCCCAATTACTCTTGAGACGACAATGAGATATATCCTAATCTACATTACCTTCAATGACAAACACTTACCATTTAATGAAGAACAAGAGCTCTCCGTCGGACTGCCAAATGCCGATTACTCTTTCTGCCACTCGATCTTGGGTTTTAATTTCCTAAGAGAAATAAAATCAAAAACGTTGAGACCAATTTAAAGAAAGAAAGAAAGAAAAAAAAACAACACCATGTTAAGAGAGCCTAACACACTAAAATAATACAAACTTTACCATTTTTCATTTGCTTGTTTTTCGTTAAGTGAAAGGAGATAATGAAATGCAACTTACCACAATCATAGATATTATTGTTCTACAACAGAAAATGTGAACTGAAAAATTCTTAGTGTTGCCATCCATACTACTTTTTAATCAACATTATTATTTAATTTTAGTTCCTCTAGTCGCTCCCTTAACTTAGACTTTGGGGGAAATGTTATTCTGGCAACACTAACTTCTATGGATCGGAACACTGAAAATTCTTCAGGTTCATATTTTCTGTTGCAGAATAATATTATCTATGAGTGCGGTAAGTTGCATTTCATTATCTCCTTTCACTTATGAAAAACAAGAAAAGATAAATGGTAAAAATTTTGTATTATTTTTAGTGTGTCAGGCTTAGTATGATATTAGACCTCTTTCGCTCTCAGAACACCTCTGACGCGACGTGGAATGGGTTAATAGCGGCCGTGAATTGCACCAAGTAGAATATTACACCATTCCGTATGCAGTGCATCATTCAGTTCCGTGAGAGAGAATGAAGGAGGAAATCAGCGCCGAATTCGTGTCTCCAAAACGGACCACAGGTGTTCAACTTCATTCAAGTCCGGGAATTGAGGGGAGGGGAGCATAGGGAGGTGTTCAACTCCATCCCGATGTTCCTCAAACCACACAACAGCAGCTCCACGTCTGTGATGCGTGCATTATCATCCTGGGAATAATATGGTGTCATTGCTAGAAACAATATTTGGACTATAGCGTGTGCATGGTCCCTTAAAATGACGACATAATCATGGGCAGTGATGCGACTAATAGGAGTCAGTACTGCGCCCACTAAAAACGAGGATACTGCGTCCTACAGCAACACAGAGCCACCTTCGTGCTTCACGGTTGGACGGAGATGCTCCGAATCATATGCTTCTCTGAGCGTCCGATACACACGAACACTGCCCGTGGTTTTAAATAAGATGAACGATGACTCATCTGGCCATATCTCACATTTCCGGTCATAAGCGGTCCATACTGTATATTCGCGGCACCAATGGCGCCGTACTAAAGCGTTACAGTCATTTATCAGCGGTTTCGTCCCTGCAACCCAACACCGTACCCCATGTCATGCAACTCACAGCGGTTGTCGCCATAGGCTGTAGAAGGTGCTATAGAGATCCTCCGTTATTTGCACTACAGTCGCACACTGGTTCTGATTGATACTCCGTTTTAATATTCGGCAGGACCTGTCACTAAGGGTTTTCTTCTGATCACTGTTCCTCTTGGCCGATGTGGTTTTGACATGAATTTTGTAGGCCGTCATAATATTAGACACTGGCAACCCCGATGCATTTTCCACTTTCATCATGCTCGCACTATATAACCAAGAGATAACAATTTGCCCTATTTTGAGGGAGCACGGTGCTCAGTGGTAGAGCTCCTACCTCTGGTGCGTGGTGTCCCTGATTCGATCCCCGGCCAAGTAAGTTTATTGTAACAACAATGTGCCCGTGAGTTTTCTTAGATTACTCCCGTTTCCTCCCACTTTCTCATTCCACCAATTCTTCTATCATCATTTCTATCTATGCTTTAATCATCGTCTCCCTTAACCTAAAGGGCATAATCGTTGGACGTTCAAGTCAAAGATTTCATTTCATTTTCATTTGCCTTATTAAAAATCAGAATGGTCACTCATTTTACACTTTCACCGCCCGTTCAGTTCATGGAACATCACAGTTCTACTGCTCTTCTCGTAGTAGTGTTTGCCTTGACACACCAGCACAATCAACCCGGCGCTGCAGCTGACTGTCGCCAACACAGACAACTGGGGTATTACAATTAAACGATATACAAATATATAACTAATACAGGGTATTAATGAACTAGAGAGAGAAACTATAAGACGTGATTCCTCACATCAAAATAAAAAAAAGTAAAAAAAAAATGAAATCTTTAGTTTTACGTCCCGCTGGTTACGCTAAAGGAGACGGCGAAGATGAGAAATGAATCAACTGGTGGAATGAAGAAAGTGGGAGGAAAAGGGAGAACCCCGAGAAAACCCACAAACACTGTGTTTGTCCACCACAGTCCACACGGCGCGAGCTGGGATCGAATCAGGGACCCCGAGGTGAACGCTTTACCACTGAGCCACCGTCCCCCCTAAAAAAAAAGTAAACACGGGCATGTGGGGAACGATGCCCAATTTCAACTGTCGGAACACGCAAAAAATAATACATCAGAGTGTACGTTATTCCGAACGTAAGAAATCGTGGACCTGGTGGTCCACAATACTTCCAACTTCCCAACGTCGCATCCCGTGTTCACTGTATTAAAGCTTATTTTTTGCCTACTTTGGGTCTACCTTTAAATTCAACCATATTTAGGAATTCTTTCTCCCCTGTTGGAAATCCGTTATTCACCCATCGCATGTTGCTGAAGCATGATACACACGTTATGACGTATTTTTTCCACGCCTTTAGCTTCGAAACTAACAACTTCTTCCACTCCACAGGGCTTTCTTTTAAATACTATTTTGATGTGAGGAATCACATGTTACAGTTCGTCGCTCTCCTCCGTTTACTCTTACATATCAACGGTATCGCACCGTAGTTTGCTACGCAAAATCCTAGAAATGCGATGCATCTATGATCATAATTTAGTACCGAAGTGGGCTATTTTTGTGACAAAAGAGTGTACATGGTCTTTCTTTTATGACAATGTTTCTCTTTTGATCTTATATTATGGTTGCCAATTGGCAGGTATTTTCCGGCTTGGTTAGAAACCTTGCTGTTATTTTGATTAGGGCCGGTGACCAGTACAAATTTCTAGCCAACCCCTTTATGACCGATATTTTGATGTCTGTAATCCAGAATGAAACATCGAACATCGAAATTTTTTAACAGTGCTTTACAAATGCAAATTTCCGTTGTATTGTACATTAAGCGACATTTTTTTCTTAATCTATGGCTGTTTTTTTATTTGTTTAACATAAGAAATTTGATAACAATTAGATTTTATTATAAAACATTGATTTTCAACAACAGAGACAGAAGTGTATAATGTCACAATTGTGCGACATATATATTGCGATAAATTTTAATTGTCCATCGATTGTTGGCAAATAACTCTTTGGCATTTCGTTAAGTACGATGTTTGTTGCATTGTTTAGTTTCATGTCCCAAGCTACTGCACATGACAACTTCTCTTAAACTTCCAACTTCCTTCCTCACGACTTCTTAAAGCAAATTCCTGTAGCTGAAGTTTAAAAAGGAAATTTCATTTTGTAAATTCAAAAATGTCACGTAAGAATTAATATACGTTTGTTCATCATGTACTTTTGTTTCGGAACTTTAAAGATGTGGCGGTACTGGTAAATACAACAAAATGATCAATACGACTTCAATTTCTCATTTTTAGCATAAAAATGAAATATTTAAGTTTTACGTCCCACGATTATGCCGGCTAGGATAAAGCAGACGCTGATGATGAGAAATGAATGAAATAGTGGAATGAAGAAAGTGGAAGGAAACTGAAGAACACCGAGAAAACCCACGCACACGGCTTTTGTCCACCACAAAGTTCACTTGGAGCAAGATGGGATCAAACCCAAGAACCCTTGCACCAGAGGTGAACGCTTTACCAATTTTTAGCACAATGTATACATTAAGCTTATTAGTGAATGTACTAAGGATATGCAGAATACATGTGCTAATGCACTTTTATCAACGATAATGCATTTGTCTGTTCGCATATGGATGGGTCCGAACAGAGATACTTCACACTTAGGTCTATGTCAATAGGGAATTTTGAGGGGTGTCAGAAATTTTATTTTCCAGAGTTGGCAACCCTATCTTATATACAGTTAAAAAATTATGATTAATCCCCTCTAAAACTCGACGATTCCCTTTAGATGTCTATTACGTTTTCAAGAACACAATCCACTAGGGACTGAACACCAAATGACTGGAAATTAGTCGCAGAATTCATGACAAAGTTCAATTCCTCTTGGAAAATATAACGTATCCGTACAGCAGATGGTGAATGGGCACTCGAAATCCAAGACACGAACTTACTTTTTGGAAAGTAGACTGCCAGCTAAAACATGACACCATAATTGCCTTTTAATGCCCTATTTTGTTTCCATATTTGTTTCATAGCCCAGAAATACATATTAGTTTGCTACGCTCTCCTATTTAACACTGAAATGGTGAATGAAATTTCGTGTTTCGATTAAAACGTTTAACACATTTTTTTCGACAAGTGAAACCTGTTACGAGTATTACCTGGGATCTTCCCTCTTCATCCTCCTGTGATGGCGATTGTACTTCCTGAGAGTGTGCGGTATCACCCGGAGAATAGAGATCACTTTCCGACTCCGATGACCTGGAACAAATGAATTCAAACAAGAGGTAACAGCCACCGTACTGAACTTTCTCACTTCAATTCCTTAAACTAAATCATGTTATGCTGCAGTTACTAATGAAACATTTTGTTGTTAGGTATGAATTAACTTACAACGTTTTCGGAAAACTTCATCCATAAAAAAATCAACCCCAAATGTAAAGCACCAGTTCTGAATTTCTCATAAGAAATTACTTATGCCATATATCAGGATGAATGATATATTTGTTTAAAAAAAATGCCGTGACTAGTATTTGAATTAACTAAACTACACCTTGTAGATATTTTCATATATGTGATTCAGAGGAAGATGTGTTATCCTGTTACCACATCGTGAATTTGTCTGCTATAACAGCCCTCTCTAACGAAAGGAGAGTTATAGATGACATTTCAGAGGAATACTAGTAATATGGGAACAGGGTAAAACCTCTTTCACTAAATATCAATTTGTTTCTGGATTTGCTCAAAAGATATTTAAAAAAATGTTATCCTAACTAAGAATAGTAGGTCTTGTCTTACTAAGCTACTTACTCGGAACAGCTTTCCCTTTCTATGAGGTACTGCACGAGGCCAGTTCCGACGCATCGTCTCCCTAGTATCCTTGCTGCCGGAGGTTGCTGCACTTGTCTGTCGTTAGAGTCATCACCTACAAAAGTTAACACGCATCTTTATTGCCACATTCTACGAAATTTCAGGAAAACGAGAAGTGGGACTACAGTTAGCATGAGTAGTCATGCTAGGCACAGATACATAATAACTGACTCAAAATCCTCGATAGTCTAGTGATAGCATGTCACAATCTTTTCGAAATCTAGTAATGCTAAATTACGAACCCAAGAAACTTCGTCTATTTAACAAAGTTCGAATGACTGGTTGAATTTGAGTTTAGTGTCCTTGCAGCACTGAGGCTATATAAAACGCGGACCTACAGCTTGACATGAATCCCAACCATAACAGCTCCCACTGGGAACTGAATCCAGGTCTCACGAACCGTAGGCGATTATGCTAACCATATGGCTACGAAGTAACTCAATACAAGGGTTGGAAAATTTTGAAATATAAAAGAGTTGTTCTGGCTACCCTGTTAAAAAAAAAAAAAAACTCCAGTCATATCAACAACAAAGAAAATATATAACACTTTAAGCTTGCCACCCTTAACGCAAAATTAAATGTACTATTTAAATTACACGCTTACATTACCAAAAGTTCGCTCCCCTCACTCTTTTAAATTAAGCATAAAAAATAATTTTATAACCATATAACAAAATGTTATAATAAAATATCTTCTTACTAATGAGGTAAAATTCTTAATTTTATTAAACAAATAAACATCAAACTATCAAAAATCATTAAAAAAATTACACCAATATAAATAATTATGAAACATCACCAAAAAATAAATAAAACAAACCTTTTAAGCTTAATTAATGCACCTCCTAACTTATTCCAACCTCAATACCAAAACCTTTTATAAATTTATTATCCAATAAATTCAACTCCAAAACAAAAATAGTATCAGCAAACCAATCAAAAATTAACTATAAATAAATAAAACCTTAATTAATTAACCAAATCATATAGCCACTTCTTCGTTAAAAAAAATAAAATAAAATAAAACAACCAAAAAATATTAAAAAAAAAATTACTCATTTGCTTATAATCTTTTAATATTCTTTCATTTTATATACTTCATATTCAATAATATTATATATTTTTTACACAATTTAACTAAGATTTTATAATTTATATCGTAAAGTAATTCTTGTCCATTAATATTTATGCTAAAATTAATCATTTACATATTTCTATTTTCGGTACTTATATTTTATTGACCTATGTGCTCAACTTCGGTTTCAATAAAATATAAGTGCAAATGTTATCGTGGTTTGCCGTAGTAAACCTAAATAAATGCAAATAAGTACTTAAGTTTATAAAATTTTAACAACGGCAAAAAACTTGATTACAAGCTTCATCTGTTCATTATTTTTAAATGATTTTCATTTGATTAATCTCCTCAGCAAATACTATTACTGCAGTTTTCTATGGGAGCATTAAAGTTGAATTTTCTAACTATTTTTATCACGTGTTTAACACATTTGACTACTTACGCTGTCCACATGAAGGCGACGTCACAGGTGTTACCTGGGATTCATTCTCTTCTACCTCCTGTAACGGCGGTTGTGTTCCCTGAGATAGTGAGGCATCACCCGGAAAATTGAGATCATTTTCCGACTCCGATGACCTGGAACAAATGAATTCAAATAAGAGGTAACAGCCACCGCACTGAACTTTCTCACTTCAATTTCTTAAACTAAATCATGTTATGCTGCAGTTACTAATGAAACATTTTGTTATTAAATACGAATTAATTTACAACGTTTTCGGAAAATTTCGTCCCCCCCAAAAAAAAATCAACCCCAAATGTAAAATACCCGTTCTGGAATTTCCATAAGAAATGACTTATGCCATATATCAGGATGAATGATATATTTGTTTAAAAAAAATGCCATGACTAGTATTTTAATAAACTAAACTACACCTTGTAGACATTTTCATATATGTGATTCAGAGGAAGTGTTATCCTGTTACAACATCGTGAATTTTTCTGCTATAACAGCCTTCTCTAACGAAAGGAGAGTTATAGACGACATTTCAGAGGAATACTAGTAATATGGAAACAGGGTAAAATTTCTTTCACTAAATATCAATTTGTTTCTGGATTTGCTCAAAAGATATTTTAAAAAAATGTTATCCTAACTAAGAATAGTAGGTCTTGTCTTACTAAGCTACTTACTCGGAACAGCTTTCCCTTTCTATGAGGTACTGCACGAGGCCAGTTCCGACGCATCGTCTCCCCAGTATCCTTGCTGCCGGAGGTTGCTGCACTTGTCTGTCGTTGGAGTCATCACCTACAAAAGTTAACACGCATCTTTATTGCCACATTCTACGAAATTTCAGGAAAACGAGAAGTGGGACTACAGTTAGCATGAGTAGTCATGCTAGGCACAGATACATAATAACTGACTCAAAATCCTCGATAGTCTAGTGATAGCATGTCACAATCTTTTCGAAATCTAGTAATGCTAAATTACGAACCCAAGAAACTTCGTCTATTTAACAAAGTTCGAATGACTGGTTGAATTTAAATTTAGTGTCCTTTCAGCACCGAGGCTATGTAAAACGCGAACCTACAGCTTGACGTGAATCCCAACCATAACAGCTTCCACCGGGAACTGAATCCAGGTCTCACGAACCGTAGGCGATTATGCTAACCATATGGCTACGAAGTAACTCAATACAAGGGTTGGAAAATTTTGAAATATAAAAGAGTTGTTCTGGCTACCCTGTTAAAAAAAAATACTCCAGTCATATCAACAACAAAGAAAATATATAACACTTTAAGCTTGCCACCCTTAACGCAAAATTAAATGTACTATTTAAATTACACGCTTACATTACCAAAAGTTCGCTCCCCTCACTCTTTTAAATCTTATATATAAAAGAGAACGTACAAATCCTTTGTTCCCTCATCACGCTAATACGGCTGAACCAATTTCTTTTATTTTTGGGGGGTTATTAGGATTTGGACCCTAGATGGTTTTTATCATATCACTTTAATTTTTAATTACCAGTGTCTTGAGATAATTGACCATTCAAGTGTCCATAACGTACAAATCCTTTGTTAGATCATCATAGGTAAAAATAAACGTATTTATATGCAACCCGCATGACCGTGTCACTCGGCGGGTTAACATAAATGACAGGCGATATAATGTTAACATTTACTGCAATCTACTATGGTTTTTATCATATCACTTGAAAGCGAAAAAGTAAAAATTATCTAAGTAACAAAGTTTATTGCGTTCCGGTGTGACCGCAGCGAAGCGGGGCGGGTTAACATAAATGACAGGCGATATAATGTTAACATTTACTGCAATCTTCTATGGTTTTTATCATATCACTTGAAAGCGAAAAAGTAAAAATTATCTAAGTAACAAAGTTTATTGCGTTCCGGGGTGACCGCAGCGAAGCGGGGTGAACGCTGCTAGTTAAGCATAAAAAATAATTTTATAACCATATAACAAAATGTTATAATAAAATATCTTCTTACTAATGAGGTAAAATTCTTAATTTTATTAAACAAATAAACATCAAACTATCAAAAATCATAAAAAAAAATTACACCAATATAAATAATTATGAAACATCACCAAAAAATAAGTAAAATAAACCTTTTAAGCTTAATTAATGCACCTCCTAACTTATTCCAACCTCAATACTAAAACCTTTTATAAATTTATTATCCAATAAATTCAACTCAAAACCCAAATAGTATCAGCTAACCAATCAAAAATTAACTATAAATAAATAAAACCTTAATTAATTAACCAAATCATATAGCCACCTCTTCGTTAAAAATAAAATAAAATAAAACAACCAAAAAATATCAAACAAAAATTACTCATTTGCTTATAATCTTTTAATATTCTTTCATTTTATATACTTCATATTCAATAATATTATATATTTTTTACACAATTTAACTAAGATTTTATAATTTATATCGTAAAGTAATTCTTGTCCATTAATATTTATGCTAAAATTAATCATTTACATATTTCTATTTTCGGTACTTATATTTTATTGACCTATGTGCTCAACTTCGGTTTCAATAAAATATAAGTGCAAATGTTATCGTGGTTTGCCGTAGTAAACCTAAATAAATGCAAATAAGTACTTAAGTTTATAAAATTTTAACAACGGCAAAAAACTTGATTACAAGCTTCATCTGTTCATTATTTTTAAATGATTTTCATTTGATTAATTTTCTCAGCAAATACTATTACTGCAGTTTTCTATGGGAGCATTAAAGTTGAATTTTCTAACTATTTTTATCACGTGTTTAACACATTTGACTACTTACGCTGTCCACATGAAGGCGACGTCACAGGTGTTACCTGGGATTCATTCTCTTCTACCTCCTGTAACGGCGGTTGTGTTCCCTGAGATAGTGAGGTATCACCCGGAAAATTGAGATCATTTTCCGACTCCGATGACCTGAAACAAATGAATTCAAACAAGAGGTAACAGCCACCGCACTGAACTTTCTCACTTCAATTCCTTAAACTAAATCATGTTATGCTGCAGTTACTAATGAAACATTTGGTTGTTAAATACGAATTAATTTACGTTTTCGGAAAATTTCGTCCCCAAAAAAATCAACCCCAAATGTAAAATAACCGTTCTGGATTTTTCATAAGAAATGACTTATGCCATATATCAGGATGAATGATATATTTGTTTAAAAAAAAAAAAAAAAAAAAAAAACCATGACTAGTATTTAAATAAACTAAAAAACTCCTCCAAAACTAAACTACACCTTGTAGATATTTTCATATATGTGATTCAGAGGAAGATGTGTTATCCTGTTACCACATCGTGAATTTGTCTGCTATAACAGCCTTCTCTAACGAAAGGAGAGTTATAGACGACATTTCAGAGGAATACTAGTAATATGGAAACAGGGTAAAACTTCTTCCACTAAATGTCAATTTGTTTCTGGATTTGCTCAAAAGACATTTAAAAAAATGTTATCCTAACTAAGAATAGTAGGTCTTGTCTTACTAAGCTACTTACTCGGAACAGCTTTCCCTTTCTATGAGGTACTGCACGAGGCCAGTTCCGACGCATCGTCTCCCCAGTATCCTTGCTGCCGGAGGTTGCTGCACTTGTCTGTCGTTAGAGTCATCACCTACAAAAGTTAACACGCATCTTTATTGCCACATTCTACGAAATTTCAGGAAAACGAGAAGTGGGACTACAGTTAGCATGAGTAGTCATGCTAGGCACAAATACAAAATAACTGACTCAAAATCCTCGATAGTCTAGTGATAGCATGTCACAATCTTTTCGAAATCTAGTAATGCTAAATTACGAACCCAAGAAACTTCGTCTATTTAACAAAGTTCGAATGGCTGGTTGAATTTGAGTTTAGTGTCCTTGCAGCACTGAGGCTATATAAAACGCGGACCTACAGCTTGACATGAATCCCAACCATAACAGCTCCCACTGGGAACTGAATCCAGGTCTCACGAACCGTAGGCGATTATGCTAACCATATGGCTACGAAGTAACTCAATACAAGGGTTGGAAAATTTTGAAATATAAAAGAGTTGTTCTGGCTACCCTGTTAAAAAAAAAATACTCCAGTCATATCAACAACAAAGAAAATATATAACACTTTAAGCTTGCCACCCTTAACGCAAAATTAAATGTACTATTTAAATTACACGCTTACATTACCAAAAGTTCGCTCCCCTCACTCTTTTAAATTAAGCATAAAAAATAATTTTATAACCATATAACAAAATGTTATAATAAAATATCTTATTACTAATGAGGTAAAATTCTTAAGTTTATTAAACAAATAAACATCAAACTATCAAAAATCATTAAAAAATTACACCAATATAAATAATTATGAAACATCAAAAAATAAATAAATAAAACAAACCTTTTAAGCTTTTATAACGCACCTCCTAACTTATTCCGACCTCAATACCAAAACTTTTTATAAATTTATTATCCAATAAATTCAACTCCAAAACTCAAATAGACGACGTGGAATTCCGCGTCGTGTATGAGTGGCAGGGGGACTAACTTGGAATCGAAAATCGAATCCTGACAATTGGAACAAGACATAAAAATGTTCATATACTTTGGGAGGTGATTCGTGACATTCAAGAGGACTTTTTGTCTTTTCATGTCACGAATCACCTCTCGAAGTACGTGCACATCTTTCGGTTCCGTTCCAATTGTCAGGATTCTATTTTTGATTGAAGTTGGCAGCTCTGTCACTCGTACACGACACGGAATCCGACAAAATGCAAGAGGACTTCTTGTCTTCTTTTGATACCATTAATCATTTCCCGAAGTATGTGCACATCTTTGAAGTTCACCCTGCATATATTGTAACGTATCACGTGCTTGTGTTTACAAACACCTAATATTCGTATGTATGTGTGTATTATTTATGTTATATAAATTATATATTTTCCCAATGAAGGCTTATTTTGAAGAAAATGCATGAATAGGCAACATTAAGCACTAAAGCAATTATTTAGGCAGTACAGGGCGAAATAGGCAAAACAAAATTGGCTTAAATCGGAACTATAACCCTCCATATAAACTTTAAAACGTTATTTTTGGTCATATCATTAATATTAAAGAATAGGCATTTTGCCTAACATACAGTCTCTAATTATTATTATTCTTGTGACTATTATTATTTTTACTACATGTGATAAGTTTAAGTGACACGGGATTCGAGATTAACAGTTTTCAATGCATGGAGGTTTGCACCTTCTACCCCTATTCTCCTTCCCCATACAGACAGAATTATGGTATTTGCATGACGTTCACTGAGGCTTTTCTAGAAAAAGGCTTCCTGTGATGGAAAAGCGGGAAATGAACCACTACTGTCTCTAATCTGAATCAAATATCCGTACCAGGAATCGTAAACAGGATTAGAAACGTGCAGAGGCATTCGCAATAGCCACTTAGTTATGAAGAAGGACTTGTAAGGACTCAACTATATCTATAAATAATTTAATGGGAACTCTTACATCCATTGTTTATTTAAAGATTCGACATAAACTGAATTGTTTCGAGAACACTTGGCAGTGAAACGCTGGTATTTGTACGGTGCCTTTTGCTTCCGCTAAGAGCTTTTGCATAGAAAACCGTTTCTTAAAAAAGATTCAAGCAGATCAATTGTTGCAACAAAAAGAAGAAGAAAAGAAAGAAAGAAAATCCTGAAAGTGTAGATGCTACCGCTAGTCTGTCCAAGAAATTGAAGTAATTATTTGGCACCATTAACTGTCGATTATTCTTTTCAAGCTTTCCTACAATTTCTGCTTTCCTACTCGACTCCTAAAAGCTAGTAGAAAGTGACTGAGCTAATACAGTACACAAGAAACTGGAAGTGTAGCTGATTTAGAACATAGTGGAAGCCTTCAGCCAGTATGGTGAATAGGAATATATAGAAGTCCTAAAAAAAATTTAGTCACAGGAAGAGCTGGATAATTAGGCAAGTATTTAATAAGCAAATGAAACTGTTCATATTTCGAATTTGATAGCCAACTACTCTCCGTACCTTTCTTTTGCATACATGGTATTTCAGCTACACAATGGATTTTTTTCTTTGTATCTAACTTGTACTGTGTGTGTTTCAAAACCCAACCTGATGAGCACCTATTGACCAACTACTCTCTCAGAGTCTAATAGTTGATATTATTTGTAAATCCATCGGTCAATACAAACTTACACAAGTGCGAATCAACTCATTTGTATGATACAAACCTGAGTTGAATTTGCATAATTTAAGCTTGCTCGTGCACCTGGTTTGTCGATTTCGTCTGTTTACGTTTTCCAAACTCGTGGGAAAATTTGGTGTCTCTTATCACTACCTAGCTACATTCACTACGTTTCTAGTACACTTATTTATATCTCCAGCTACTTCCTTTTTATTGTCAACAGTATTCTTTGATACTTTACATTCTACATTATCTCCCTGTGGCCACAAAGTACCGTTACCCCTTGATAAATGCTAACGTAAGTTTTCCCGTTACCCCGTTATGTTAACGTAAGGTTTTTCATTGTTTCCGATTGTGTGAACGATGGCTGATACTTCCAGTTACATATTGAAGAACGTGTTATTGCAAGTTGTTGGGTGCATGAGAGAAACCACACAGATAAGACACTAGCAGACTTTCTGACAAAGTTTCAACGAGACCTCCCTCAAAACAAACACTTTTACGGTGGGAACATAAACTATTCGCCACAGGAAGTGTGAAGGATAAGAAAAGAAGTGGCAGACCATTCACACGAGCAGAAACAGAAACCACGAAGACCAGACTTCACCACCTATGATTATGCACTAAGAGGGTTCATAAAGGGTATCGTTGCACAAAACCGTTACGATACCACTGCCGAACTGACGGAAGCTGTGAAACAAGCTTTCATTCAAGTTACACCTGCAATGCTTCGCAAAATCTTGCACAAAATCTGGTGGCGTATTATTCTTTGATGAGAATGGCGGTCGACAGACTGATCCTTTGGATACTTAATGTTTCCAATCTCAATAAAACTTCTCGAAAGCATTGTTGATCAGGTCATTCGGTTATATCCGTGTAGTTATTTACATACGATTAGTGGTTTATGTTACTTATTTTCAGAGGTAACGGGATTTTGTGGCCACCGTGTACAGTATAACGGTTCCCTGTACTATTTCTCGAAACTAAACTTGGAATACTACCACGACGCCTTCAATCGAACATGGTATGATGCTCACTTGGACACTTCACAGTGATTTTTTTTTCCGAATCTTTAGTTTTCTTTCTTTTTCTCCTTACTTCTTTCCCTCTCTATATAATGAAGCACCTTACGAAAGTGCTTACAGTGTACTATTTATGTGTGCGTGTGAGAGAGTGCAATATCCCTATTTTATATTAAATAATCCAGTTTGCATCCCCAAATGTGGTATGACACTGGACCTGTATCATTCGAAAGCCCCTTCTAATAAGCTATCCTTTGACATGGAGCTCCGCGAAGTGTGCAAAAATAATTCAAATTTCTTGAAGACTGGTAAACAAAATTCGTAGATGTAAACAAGGCTTTTATGAAATTGGTTATAAACTAATTTTAGATAGAGTTGGAATCAGAAACTACAAATATAAACGTACTAATTGAAGCAGAACACAAGTGGCACACTGGGTTACATTTGTAACTGTACTGGGAAAAAGACAAAAACTACATGAGAACCTTGAAAGAATGATTAGTAGACACATTGCGACTTTACATCAACGAATCTTTGTTTGTAGGTGAACACTTAAAACTTTCCAGATGTAGATATCAGAGGTTAAGGAATTATTCTGCCGAAAAGCTGTTACGCTTCTATCGAGGCGGTTTCACATCCTAGAAGCAACGTTTGTTTCTAAATCATTAAATTAAATGAAATTTTCCAGTTTTACGTCCCACGGTATGCTCTGTAGGCTAAGGGAGATTTTGATGATGATAATGAATGAAATGGTGGAATAAAAAGAGCAGGAGGAAAAGGGAGAACACCGAGAAAACCTACACACACGGTTCTTGTTCTCCACGAAACCCACTTGACATGAGCCAGAAGCAAGCCAGGAGCTCCACACACCAGAGGTGACTACTCTACCACTGAGTTACATTTCTTAACCATATTAAAGAAGAAGGGGGTGTTTTATGTCACTGCACTGATCACGATCTTCCAGGGTGTGAATGTTCACCAGCTGGCATGTCCAGACCCCTGTGGGATGTCGTGCTGAGTTTAGATTGTAGACTAATAAACAGCTGTGTTTAGAAAGTAACCTTATAAGAAAAATACTAGCTGAACCTGCGCTCTCTACACAGCGCATCATTTAAATATGAGCATGAATCTCCTTGTCATTCCTTACAACATCCATGCATATCCCTTTACAGAAACAAGTGAAACACGCCTTTATAAAAAAAAATCGGCAAGGGGCACCATAAAGGGGAGATTTTTTCGATTATTTTTTTCAGTCTCTCGCACCGTTTGCAAGATTGAGTCTATTTCCGGTTGGAATTTCTAATTCATGTATGATAAGGGTTTTTCTTCTTGCATGCAATATGTAATAAGCAATTACACACACAATTAATTATAATGTCATTGATATATGGTGTTCATTGAGCAGAACACTCCAAACAATAAAGATTCATCATAGACTGGAGAAATGGTTATCCATCATTTTTCGTTATCGTTTGGGCATGAAACACACGACTAAGAGACATACTATTCCTGTATACAATTATGTGGTGTTGGAATGTATAGGTCGTAGGATATGACACTTAAAAAAAATCAACACTTCCAGTGTATCCCTAAAAGTGTAATAAAGAAACAACGGTCATGTTTTTTAAATATTCAATTAAAACTGGACAACCTACACAAAATTTAGCATCGACCAGTGAAAACGGCACATTTGTCGCACTTGTGTTTTTTGAGATCTCGTTGTCGAAAGGATTGGAGACAAACATATAAACTTTTCTTTGAAGACAAACATATAAACCTAGCATTTTAATATATAGATCATAGTCATGAGTTCAAAAACATAGTGTCTAGTGGTATAAATCTCATTTAGGTGTAGTAAAATTGGATATTAGACCTTCGTGGGAATCAACTGCTCTGTTTACTTACAATATTTCAGTTTTCTAATGTTGTTGTTATCCCTAATTCCCTAATTATTATTATCGCCATACAATTTCTCGAATAATTCAATACCCTTCAGGATTTTAGATTACTAAAGCTAATTCAAAAATGCCTCAAGTTTTATTTTTTTTTACGACAAAGTAGCATTTTGTTTCATTTGATATATAGAACGAGGTGAAACAAAATATATTTTCGGACAGAGGAATGAAATAAAGCTTCAAGCCTCGTCTTAGTTTAGGTATTGATCGCCAAGGGTACTGGGACTAATGCTATAAACTTCTGTATTCTGAAAAATGGGCACTTTTGTGGCGAGATTCGCCCATTCTAAGGTTTTAAACTTTCGCTCTTGATTATAAAAAATACATTATAAAAGTAAGAGACTTGTATACATCCTACAAAAAGAAATTATCAACGAAATGCCTTACTATTGTCAAACAACATTTGTACTATGTATACATTTATATTAATTACATAGACTGTCACGTCTTTTAATTACGTGACGTCCCAGCTTGGATTACGACGATGGGCAGACGCCAATAATTTGAGTACCGGTATTCCAGCAGGGAATCGAACCCAGAACCACGCGAACATGAGTCGAACGCTCTAACCATTAGACTATGGAAAATTGCAACGCTCCAGAGGAGTCCCTCCTCAAATTTTCACGCGGCTCGTATGTCAGACTTCGAGTTTCTTCAAAGAATGTCATCTGCTGTGAGATGTGGAAATGATCTCCATTGTATAATTGCTATTTCTATAGAGACAGCTAACAAAAAGCAAGGACAAACTGCCCAGAACAAGTTTTTGGAAAAAAAGAAGAAAGAAAGTAAATTAGAAGAAAGGTACAGACACAACACTGATTTTTAGCCAGGAGGGCTCATATATCTCTACCACGTGTTGCAAAGACTAGTAAGGGAAGGTTCAGAGGACTAAATTCTTGGAAAATGAAATCTTTATCCGTATCCTGTACGTTGCCAAACGTAAACAGAAGTATATATTATAATTGATCTGAGCCATTAAATCAAAAATAGAGACTTTGAAATTACAGTTATTGCTGTTGAGTCGGTAAGTGTGATATCTTGTTAAATATGCATGTAGAAATATCTACGTGTTATCTTATAGGGATTTTGAAACATTTGCAAGTGGGTAGACATCCCCTCAAAAGAGACAGGTATAAACTCACCTTGTGAGCGGAATTCAGATCCAGCCTCTTTTTCCTTTTGCTCTCTGTCTGCCCTGGAAAGTAGAAAAGAATCGCTGGAAGTGAGTAACACAAAAGAAGTTCAAAACCTTACATTTTCCTATAATATACACTGTCATGATTATTTTACGATTTCTTTTAAAGATTAGAACTGCTACTGAAATTTACTGGGCATAAACATCAAAATGGCTCTAAAATACATTTTAACAAATATTTATTTACTAAAACTACCTTATCCGGCTAGAAACTAGGAATTGCGATTTTAAGTCATTCCACATCACTTCAAACAACTGGACAACAAGCGTCTCAACCTTTCATTCCATTGATACAATAAATAGTCAGCACCAGTAGACAGAAATAAATTATCTGCCTTCTATCTCCTCCTGATTTTTATCTAAAATACCATGTATGAAGTACATCAAATCAATTATAAAAAAAAAATATAAAAATAATAATAATAATAAATAGAGACCGGAAAAATGAAATGAAATCTTTGAGTTTTACGTCCCACTTTTATGCCGGTTAGGCTAAAGGAGACGGTGATGATGAGTAATGAATGAAATGGTGGAATGAAGAAAGTGTAAGGAAACGGGAGAACCCCGAGAAAACCCATGCACACGGTATTTGTCCACCACAAGGTTCACTTGGCGGGAGCTGGGATCGAACCCGGGACCCCAAGCACAAGAGGTGAACGCTCTGCCACTGAGCCACCGCGGCCCCAATAGAGACCGGATGTTAGGCAAAATGCCTATTCTTTAATATTAAATATATGATCAAAAATAACGTTTTAAAGTTTATATGGGGGTTTTTAGTTTCAATTTAAGCTAATTTTATTTTGCCTATTTCACCCATTCCTGCCTAAATAATTGCTTCAGTGCCTAACGTTGTTTATTCTATGCATTTTCTTCAAAATAAGAATTTATTGGGGAAAATATATACTTTAGTATATCAAGAAAGGATTCTGCCTCTTCCGAGAAGTGTAAGTATTGTTTGTAGTGATGAGATGTCGTAAAACTTTGGACTGCTATGTGTACTGATAAGTGTATAGAATTTGGACTGTTACGTGTAGTGATAAAGTGCTGTAGAGTATGTATTTACTAAACATACATGAAATACATGTCAAGCTTCGTTTCTGTAAAAGAAGATATTAATAAACAGTTATGTTTCTATATTCTTTGAACACTATCTATGACATGAATTTATTTTTTAATTTTATTGAGTACTAGCTGAATATACCAATCCTTCGCATGAGGGCTCTATTTGGAAGTCAACGCCTGTGGGAGTATCACCATTCATTTCAGCGAAAACTATGGATTTGACACTAATATCGGTCATTTTGGGCTATTTTTATGTCTCGGTAAACTTTCTCCTTTGACCCCCCTGGTTCGAACTTTAACAAAAACGCTGATATGTTTTGATGTATGTGATAGTAAAACGTATGCAATGTATTGTTACATTCGTAGAATATGTTAAGGTTATGTCTGTTATATTTGCATTTGAATTAACAGAACAGCAGAATAAAAATAAAATATAAGATCCGCACGAACTTATGCATCAACCCAATACTTCATTCATAAAACGAGACATGATTATTTCTGAATTAGAAACATATTTTTGCAGACTTAGCTTACTGGTTTCACATTCATTATACGCTCTTTGGATTAATCTAGTATAAGGAAAAGCACAGTCGTTCATGGAAATAAATTAAAAACTAATCTCTCTCCTGAAATGAAATTAAATGATATCTTTATGTCAGGGTTTGCCCAAGTGGGCCCAGGTCGAAAAGAGCCAGCGGATTTTTTTCGGGTTGCACCCACCTGAAAAAACTCACCTGGGTTTTTGACCTTTCTGTTAGTATATTATTGGTACAACTAAGGTGAACAAATTGAATGTTATTTTTATCAGATTTTGAAATTTCTTTGGGCGAATTATATGCTTTCATGTTAAGGTAGTCAACAACATTCAACATAAGATCTTCATAAAATTCTGAATGCACTAAATGAATGAATTTAAAAAAAAAAAAGAAAGAAAAAACTCAGCTTGAGATAATTATAGAACAAATTAATATGTGGATTACGCTTATAGCCTATTTGAAGTAAAATAAGCAATTTTGTATTTTAGAAAATCCTTTCCGTGAATAGTGTGCTTCCTGACTCGGTGTCGCCGAGGGACGTTATCCCTCATACGTTGACAGGTTTAAGATCATAGGTGCCAGTACTAACAGTAAATATGTAAATATATTAATAAAATTATTAGTATTATTTCTTACCTTTCACGGTAATAAAAGTATTCAGTAAAATTTGGTTTTCCAACAACAGTTCATTTCAATCATTTGTTGCTACCCTTCAAATAAGCATTTTCTAGAATCAACACCAGCAATAGCGTAAAAATTCTTGTCAAAATTAAGACGCTTAATGCTCGGAGCTCCCAAGACTACGTAACGTATACTATTTTAGGTGCTGAATTCAAACTTCAGTATTAATGGAAGTTTCGATGTACAGTAAAGCAAGCTGCATTTTCAAGGAAAACCCGTCGTGAAAGAAGTGTTCGGGAAATTTCCGCAGTTGAACCCACAAGGCATCGGAAGTGAATACTTCAACAATAAAACTATTTGTTTTATGCTGGAAGATATTTAATTTCATTTATGACATTTTGAAACATTTACTTTAATAAAATATGAATTATAGGCCTATCTTTGTTAATTGTTTTAAATTAATTTTCAGGAAAGAACCGTCCTGCAACAAGTGCTTTGGAAATTCCCGTAACTGAACGCACAAAGCATCGAAAGTGAACTTCAATAATAAAACCATTTATTTTACGTTGAAAAATATTTATTTCATGTAAGATATTTTGATGAATTATGTCTTAAATTAATACAGCTATTTGGTATTCATATTTGGCGAACGTAGGAGGCTCCTGGGATGACTCGATCTACATTTGTTCGTTTGTCTGCCTGTGCCACACAATATTCAACTTCTGGTCTTTTAAATTCCAGGATACAAGCTGGAGACACACTAAATTTTCTGTATAGATTTTTTCGGCATACCAACGTAAAATTACAAAACGGCGGCCTTTCTTTCTTACTTTCTTTCTTTTTTTCAAAATAGCGGGTATCCACGGTACAAAGGGCAGATTTCGGTCTTTCAAGTAAAATTTTCAAAGTAGAAGCACGACAGATTAAATTACCTGTATATATTTTGGCGGCATAAAATTTTAAAATGGCGGCCATTATTCAAAATAGCGGGTATCCATACTACAGGGTGCAATTTTCGGACTTTTTAAGTTGAAATTTTGAGGGTAGAAGCACAGGACATTCTAAATTTGTTGTATAGATTTTTTCGGCTATCCAACATAAAATTTCAAAATGGCGGCCATCTTTTCAAAACAGCAGTGAATAGAAAATTATTGCAAGTTGTGACAATGATAATCTTGAAATGTAAATCACATTTTAACATCTTTACCCCAAAGACATTGAAATATTTCGAAAAAACCCAATTAGACCCGAAAAACCCACATGAGCCCAGGTGGGTTGGGGTTTTTCAAAAATATCCGGGTTTTTTCAAACCCTGCTTTTGTAGTGTCCTTACGATAGAGTCGTACACACTAAAGGATCCTGGTGATAAATGCAAAAAAAAAATCATTATAAATAAAAAACAGAGAAAGGACTCCCAGAAACCAACGAACACAATTCCGCGCAACACAATCTCAGAGGACCTAACATTGAATTAAGGAACCTCGAAAGAGAAGGTAGCGTTACCATTCAGCCAAATGTTTCTCCACACCCGCACAACCATCCCAAGTACAGGGTGCGACAGCGTTCATAGCATAATTTGATTTGCGTAGTACAATGACGTACTGCATGAATGCAAGACAGCTCGTGCCGCATTCGTGTACTAATGAGCTGCCATTTCGAGTGTGACAGTGATATGGAGCGGTGGAGTGCACAGCATCGTGCCTTTGCTGTTGAAAGTTATTTCAAGAATAACGTCTATTCCAGCGTCTATTTCGGCAGCATTTCAACTTGGGAAGTCATGGGAAAGTTCCAGATGGACGGACCATTGTGAGGTGGGTACGTGCATTTCGAACAACAGGTTCTGTTTGCAATGGCAAACCGGGAGGAAGTGAAAGAACTGTGCGGACACCAGAAGCTGTGGAAAACGTTCGTGCTGCAATATTGCGTAGCCCATAAAGATCTGCTAGTCGTCATTCGCAAACTGTGCATATGTCCGATCGCTCATTCAGGAGAATATTGCACGAAGATCTCCATTTTCACCCATATAAGCTGCAGATTGTTCAGGAAATTAGGTCTCGCGATTGGGTTTTACAAGAAACATTCTGCTTTACCATGCGTGATCTCCTTCGCCAAAATCCACAAATGTTGCACACCGTCCTGATGTCAGATGAAGCTCATTTCGAGTTATGTGGTTCAGTGAATAAACAGAATATGCGTTATTGGAGTGATGTAAACCCGCATGAACTGCACATCAATCCCTTGCACAGTTCCTGTGTCACAGTGTGGTGTGGAGTTGTTTCGTTTGGGATTATTGGCCCTTACTTCTTTGAGGATGGCAGCGGTGTGGCTGTAACTGTCACCAGTGAACGCTACCTAAAGATGCTGCAATATTTCGTTCTTCACACATTAGGTATGATCAATGGGATGTGGAACAATTATGGTTTCAACAAGACGGAGCGACCTCGTATACAGCCAGAATTTGCATGGATTTCTTGCGACAGACATTTCCAGGTAGAGTAATTTCCCGTTTTGGTGACATTTCCTGGCCGCCTCGCTCACCTGATCTTTCATGTGCAGACTTTTTCCTTTGGGGATACCTGAAGCAAGAACTGTTGCGAACTCGTTGTGCCACCATTCCTGAGTTGAAGGATCGCATCAAAACTGCCGTCGGCAATGTCCCAGGGAATACGTTACGCCGAGTTATGGAAAGCTTCCAACGCCTCCTAGATTAATGTGATGTGCAGAGGGGGCACCATTTGACAGGAGTCATATTCAAAAAAGTAATCCGCGCAATGCACAATGACTTACACATTAGTAAATGGCATACCTTTAGCTATTAATTGACATAAGAGGTAATAAATAAATTACAGTTACTACCTGATGGTGTGTTTTTAATATCCTACTATGAACGCTGCCGCACCCTGTATTTATCTATTTTGCAACATTTTGTTGTTGTACGGAAGTTTCTATTCCACGTGATTCATAATGAAAACACATGCAACCACTATGATGATGATGATGATTATATTTTCTCATTTATAAATTCCGAACCTCATGACTAAACTACATAGCAGACTACCCAGGCAATCACACGACAGGGAACACATCTAGTGAAGAGCTAAGTACTATAGCTAACCTGATCCTTACGAGGTTGGTACAACAGCACAGAATTGCTTACACAGAAACAGTATCGATTACTATCATTGCTAAACGAATAGTACCCTCTGAACGAAATGTAATCAACCGCCAGGCAGTTGGTGAGCACTCAAATTGTATATGAGTAGCCAAACTCCCTCTATAAAAACTGTTGCGTGAGTACCGCAGGATTCTAAAACATGTGTATTTGGATAGCACACATATTAGTTCCTATGTGAAGTCTTGACCCCACTACGGTAGGTCCTATAGTGTTGGGGCTATGGACCTTTAGTCTCGGTTCAGACGTGCAGAAAAGTCTGTTGCGGGCCCGCAACAGAAAACTCTGTTGCGGACCCGCGCGAGCCAGAAATACATTGGTTCTTATTATTCATGCCACACGTGCAGACTTTCCCGCACGACTCTGCTGCGGACCCGCAGCGGGCAAAAATTGAGTTGCGGGGACTGCTGGCTCGCAGCGAGTCCGCACAGCTGTTGCGGGTCGGAAAACCATTGCTGGCAATGAGGCAAGCCACACGTGCAAACTTTCCCGCGTCCGCAGAAATGGAAAGCGAAGAACTGAATGAAGAACTATTCATTAACGAAATACAAAAATATCACGAGATATGGAATTTAAAGTGCGAAATGTATAGAGATAGAAATAAAAAACGGGATGCATGGAATAAGGAGTGTGAAACCTTATGTGAGAAATTTAATGAAAAAAAAACAGAAGAAGAAAAAAAAAACATTGGTATGTATTATTATTACTTTTCAATGTAAAAATCTAATGTTCATGTAGTGTTTAAATTTGATTTTCGTTTAGCGTCCCTTTCCAGCAGAGAGGCTATGAATACTTTATTGTGATAACAATAGACAACAAATACGCCTGGAGAAAAAGCCTTTATTGTTAATGCAGTTTCTTTGATGAGATTTCTTGTCGCTCACTCCGGAATGAACCGACTGTTTATAACGTACGTTGCATTATACTTTAGGTCGAGGCAAGGTGGGGCGTTCGCCACCCCCCCCCCCTAAGAGGAAATTGTACTTGGGAATATCAAAGTCCCAATAGAATTTTTACATTAGTTGCAGCAAAAAATGAAACTATATTTGAAAAGTCGCTTATATTTGCCCCCCTTGAAAACCACAACATGGGCGCTCTTGGGTCGAGGTCACGTATTATATAGCTTCTGTGCTCAAAAGGGACGCTGAAGTCCAAAACAACCATCAACATAATAGCAGAACAGAAAAGAAAGAAAAAAAAACATCGTTTTTCGGCTGACAATTGTTGTCTTTATTTGTTAATGTACTAAATTAAAAAAAAAAAATAGAGTTAACACGAAAATTGTTGAACATCAGGGTACTCATGTGGTTAAAAAATAAAAAAGCATGCTCGAGATGTAACAGAAATATTTTTGTTTCTCGTGCAATCGATAATATTGTACATGTCGTTGCTATTCTAGAGATAACAACTGAATGTTTTCTTACATAAAGAACAACTTAAACAAAGTTATCTTGCCATGGAACTCTACCTATGTCGCTTACAAAATAATCAGCCCATCTGTTTCTGCTTCCGTTTGCTGCGTTGTCTCCTTTTGGTGTGCTACACGTATTGGGGATTTCCTCAAAACCTTCTATCGTTAAATGTCACAATTATAAAAATGTTTCCTTTTCCTCACCTTAGAAATGGATTATTCGGAAACACTAAATCCATTATTTTTATTTAAGAGTTTACATTAAGAATTTCACATCTCCAATCTAAGCGAGTCCTATACTTTCTCAATATATAACGGGAAATGTCACTACTATAGGAATGAAATTAAATCCTTGAGTTTTACGTCGCACGATTATACTGGGTAGGTAAAGGAAATAATGATGATAAATGAATGAAATGGTGGAATGAATAAAGTGGGAGGAAACGGGAGAACCCCGAGAAAACTCACGCACACTTCTCGCACCGCAAAGCCCACTTGACGCAAGCTGGGATCGAACCAGAGATGAACACACTATCACTGAGCCACCGGATCCCACTACTATAGAAATCCTCCATCTCCCCTCTAAGAGAAAATTTTCAAAGACGCTGAAACCTGTGCTCCATTAATTTTAATATGAGTTTATATGCCGAATTTTACATCTCTAACTGAAGCGAATCCTCACATTCGGTAATTTGTGAATAAAGGGAAATTTTACTATTATTGAAACGCCCCCTCTTGAGCGGGATATTCGGGAAGTCTCAAATAAATGTCTTATTTTTAATTTAAAGCCACTAACTATGTCAAAAAATCTAAATTAGTCACGCAATTGTTAAACTACGCCAGTGGCCGCTAATAACGTCTGAAAATGTCTATGAATAGGTCTCCGAATGTTTAACTTTCTGTGCTCTTACAAACGATAATTAGTTAACATAATTAACTTACCTTAATGTAACAGCCAGAGCTCCTCCGTGGCTAAGCGGTTAGCATACCCGCCTTTTGCGTGGGAGGCGGGGTTCGATTCTCGTCGGGAGCTCATGTGGTTCGGATTCCACGTTAATCAGTAGGTCCACGTCTCATATAGCCTCGCTGCTGAACGGGACGTAAAACTCAAAATCAACTCAATTATGTAACAACCAACATTTCAATTGGTGGTATCGCAAGTCTCATGAAAGTATCTTCTGCTTTAATTTTATCACTTATTTTCGATAAGAGTTCATGAAATGAAGTGATGCTCATGCGAAAATAATTAAAGGTCTTTTCTTCGTCATTCCGCAAATCAATAAACATGGAAGAAAATTCACCTTTAAGCACTCATGAGCTTACGTACGGATGAACCCAGTATCGTCTCTGTTTCTTCCTTAGGATTTTACTGGCTAAGTATACAAAAACAGCACGTTGTCTTCTTTCAATTTCCATCTTCATACAACTGCAGTTGAAAATAAAATGAGCTGTTTTCTACGTCTATGTGAAGTGGTTGGGCTGAGACGCCCGCACGAGTCTGCTGCAAGTCTGTTGCGGGCACGCAACAAACTTTTCTGCACGTCTGAACCGAGCCTTAGAGTTCCTTTTTCAGGTTTTCGGCAGCGTATAACTCCGAAGTGACGGATTTCTGCATCCAAGTTGGTCTAGAGATTTTGTCTTCTTTTGGTGTCAGGAATCACCTCCCAAATGTTGTTGGTGTTATTCTTAAACACTCTGTAGGCTATATGCATAATAGCGCAAGAAAAACAAAATGGCGGAAGAGCTGCAGTCTGGGCCATGATAGGGAAGGATCTAGAACACAGGTCCCTATTATAAAACTAATGAAATATATTTTACGTACCTCGTTTGGTTCCTTATTCTTTTCTGTCTTCTAGTTTTTGGACTTCTTTATCGTTGGAATATATTACCGAAACTAAGAACGCTAAACTTCAATCTTTGAAGAGTCCACTGCTATGTTTGTTTACTTAGACACCTAGTTTCTTTTAGTGTTCTATTTCTTGATTCTATTGTGTTTGTGTGGGTTTACATTTTTTTTTTCAGCATACAGTGTGGTATTCTATCTTTGAAATTCATTTGTTCGCAATGGGTATATTTTTTGTATTGTCTCATGTTCCTGATGTTTCTGATTAGTATTGTTTTTTAGGGCAAGTTGGGTGAATCACGACCAAATAAATTATTTGAAATTATTAACCAAAATTCCACTTACATTGAAGGATTTCTTCGGCATTATTCGAGCAGACAGTTCTCCCAAATTTTTACACATTTGTTATATTTTCAGATTAGCCTAGAGCTTTGTAATTCTTTTTTCAGAGCATTCACTAAATGAGGAGCTCCATTACTATTTACAGATTGACTTTAGAAGGACTCAGTAAGCAGTGTAGAGATAAAAACAACAGAATATAAAATACGAACCGACCTGTGCTAGGTGGCCACTAAAAACCAAGAATGCTATCTATCCGAGTCAGACAGGAGCGTAGCAGGGGGCTCGAGTGTTAGCGCGGGAGTGCGTCCATAGGAAGCAGGCGCGTCAGCGACGGGGAACATACGCATAAAGAAGGATAGTGGAAGAATACCTTATATACAAAACTTTCACTGACACGTAAAATTTATTTCAGTATGTTGTGCACTGACAGTAATTCTTATATTCACACTCTCATTGCTTCACGAAAAATGTTTCTCATCGTATTTTACCTATAAATTTTCTATCTGGTAGAACCGTCTGCTCGAGTGAACCCATTTCTTCTAACATATATTCTAAAATAGTATACGTTGGGGTGTGTGAGAGCCTCTGCACCCCACTGTTGCTTTATAATGTAGTTTACACTGTTCGACAAAATTCAACTTCAAAAAACTTCTCTGCATGAAAGCAGGTGTTCTTTATAGTTTTCGAGCTGCTGAAAACAAATCTGATCTTAATTTTGGTCCTGCACTCTCAGATTTTGAAATAATGTTAGTTATAGTAGATTTTGGTTAAAATTTTAAGAAAATCGCAGAAAGGCAGGTTTGAAGCCTTTCTGCTCCTTTTCTAACTATCCCAGAATAACAAATGGTACCTCCTTGGAAAGGGC
Organism: Thermobia domestica; assembly: GCF_964235325.1. Taxonomy (NCBI): domain Eukaryota; kingdom Metazoa; phylum Arthropoda; class Insecta; order Zygentoma; family Lepismatidae; genus Thermobia; species Thermobia domestica. The sequence goes on from NC_137470.1 coordinate 125,457,240, forward strand.
ATGGAACACACATTCCAACGGTAAACATGTATTACCCATCGCGTTCAATGTGTAGAAAAAGAAGAAAAATATTGAAAAACTGGGAAAAACTTTTTTTAAAAGAAATTTCGAGAAGTTCGTAACACTAACAATCATGCTACGCAAACATAAGCTCAGTAACCCATATCCCATACATTCAGGTATGCTATATTAAAAACTCAAAGAGATATCTCAAACACAAGGGGAGTAAAACAGTGTGAAAACAATTTAAAAAGAAAGGAAAATTTAATATTTGGAGAAATTGAAAAAAGTTTACAACACTTACAATGCTCACACATAAGCTCAGTAACACACATCCAATACATTCATTATATTAAAGGAGTCATAGAGATTGATGTTTACTAGGCGAGAAAAAAAATGGTTAACTCGACTAAACAAAGAAATATATGTGCACTATGCATATTCACATTGTGACACAGAAATATATATGTGAGCAAAGAACACTACATATGATTCACCTAGTTCATTGTTTTGCGTTTGACCTTCTTCCTGTGGGTGTCTTCAGTGTCCCTAACCAAAATCCCCAACAATAGTCCGCAAGCATATTCGGTTTCCATCCACTTTGGTAACGTCTCTCCATTGCTGCTATTGTTTGGTGAAACTTTCTGCCATGCTCATCATTTACGTCGCCGGGATTCGGTGGAAAGAAGTCTAGATGACTGTGTAGAAAGTGAATTTTCAGCGACATGTTGTATGCATGCTTTCTCTAATTACTCAACAAGTTGTCCACAAGTGTTTTTGTAGTTCTCATCCTTTGTCTTGCCTAAGAAACTGGAACACAAATTCTTGAATGATACCCAACACTGCAGCTCAAGAAGGCTAAGTGCTGCAACAAAGTTATGGTCTCGCATTAGATCTCTTACTTGGGTGTCGACAAACACACCAGCCTTCACTTTGTTAGCGCTGAGATTCGGAAATTTAGTGTCAAATACTAAAATCCAGCTCCACTCTTGTCCATTCCAACCACAAAAGATTTCATCAGGCCAAGTTTTATATGGAGTGAAATGAGATATATGTCTTCAGATTTAACTAGAGAGGGGTTGCAACATTCTTAACACCTACTTGCATTGTACTGCGTCGTGGTCATTATTTTCTCTGGTAGTGACTATCTCGGGCTCGAGAGTCCCATTCGCATAAGAAACAGCAATGTTTCGTGTATCAATTCTGTAGTCCTGTAAGTATGCTATAGCTTTGAAATCGGCAACAATTTGCCACTTATTGTCCGTTCATTCTAGGATGGAAAATTGTTTACATACAACAATTGTAGTGTGAGCGTCAAAACCTTGCTTCTCACCCCTACATGGTTAATTCATGGTTGCCAGGCACATGAATCGCCGAACCGAATGTACCTATTTCTGCACAGTCATGGACCAAGTGCTATTACTACATAAATTGCTGCTTTTGAGATGACTGAGATATTAACGTTATGACAAATCGAGTTAGTTATTAGTAATACAATCTTACATTTAATGCACACTCAATTTTGTACAAGTGTTCTTGTTCGAAAGCATGCGAAAACCTTGTACGCCTGGCAATATTGGAAGATGGCAGTTTGTGTTGTAAACAATAAACAGAGAAAACGAAGACCTTTAGGTTCGCTGGACAGCATTGTTTTCATGATAAGGCGACAGAAACATATTGTATTGATTGTAAACAAGGGCTGGGAATTTCGATGCGAGTATAGGTGGAAATATTTTCGCGACATATTGCCTGTTGGTGAAGGTTTGCAATGTTGCAAACTGCTAAGTCTAGAATTTCATACTAATTGAATGAGCTTTGAGAAGGATTAGTATGATGCAATAATTATAAATACTAACAACCATAGACTTAAAGTATTAGGAAATAAACCATGCTGCTGTAAGAAGAATATAATACACATTGAATTACATGTTCAAAGTACAGTATAAAGCAAATTTTAACATTTAAACATTTTAAAGCTGTACACATTTGCCCTGTTTGGGTGTTCTTTCCAGACACTGTGCAACACAAAAAAAAGCATTAAAATAGGTAGATGGAGCGTGGGCATGACCCCGGCTCTAGCCGGTATTCCTTATTAAGATTTTCCTCAGTCCCACGAGGTGAATGCCTAGATGGTAGCTTCTGTAAGGCAGGGGCGGATCCAGGACGGACTCCTGGGGGGCGGTGGGTTTTAATACTGCTACTTAGAGCTACTTTTAAGATCTCCAAACTCTGGGTTTGGGTTTTATTTAAATATATAAAATGAATTAGTTTCCTTTCCTGGGGGTGCAATCGCCACGATCGCCCCCCTGGATCCGCCACTGCTGTAAGGCCAGAATTGGGCCAAACACTGAGGCCCCAGAATTGGCGGGAAATATATTCCTTCAGAATATTATGTTTCCAACACTTCCACAAATATTATGGTGGTGGGTTCCGATATCCCTTTTTCGTTTATATGTGCTTAAATTCATTATGAAGTAAATGTAGAAGTGTTTCTTTCATTCTCTTTCTTTCTTTCTTCTCATCTTTCTCATCCTCGCTCTCCTTTCCCCACCTTCTTAAAATTTGAATACTATCCTCCTGTAAGATTGTTTCTCTCCACGGCCCAAGGTTTCAAGAGACCAACCTGATATAGTTAACTATTAGCAGAACTGTACCAATAAATTCACATTAGAGACAGCGCCGTAACTTAGATTTTTTCTGGGGGGCAAGCATTAATACGTGTAGGCCTATTTGAGCCTCCTAGAAAAAGTTGTTTTTCTCATTCTTGGGCCTCCTTCTTTCTATCTTTCTCTTACTATTTATGCCCCCGGAGCCTGTGGGCCCTTCCTCACGGCAAGGTCTGCGGGGCCGTTAGTTACGCCCCTGGGACCGTTCCATACATGACAAATTAATTAAGGGGACAACATTGACAAATCTCAAAGCCATGCGAATAAATGTTATTTCTAGGGCCCCTAATAATAGACGTTTCTTACTAAAGTGGACCCACGGCGCTATTATTTACCTTTTGTGCGCTGCTTTATGTAATGTAGTGAAACTGTTTGATGCTTCATTTATAATTTCATGTTCGTATTGTATATCGATTAAGAAAATTTTGTCTCCAAATGGGCCCCTTCGAACGGCGGAGAACCTCCCTGTGGGGCAGTTGGCCCTCCCCTGCCCCACACAATTACGGTCCTGATTAGAGAAAAAGTAAACTCTTTCGAAATTTACGCAACTTGCAAATACCAAACCCTACTAGTGCTAAAATTGATGAGTTAGTGCTACTGTTACCACTGCTATAAGGGGAAAGTAGGGGAAGAACTGCTAAGATTCGCTGGCCAGGTTTTGTGTCAAAACACAGCTCCAAGCTACAGTAAACAGACAATAAGAACATTGTACTGAACTTTTTCTAATATATGTTTCATTATGTAATACGTTTCTTTCACCTGTGTGTCATAAGCAATTGGTACAGTTGGGACGATATTGCCATTATGTATTAAAACTGCCTTAAGACTGCTCTTTGAGGAGTCTATAAAAAGTCTCCACTCCCGTGCCACATGTGTCGTACCAAGAGCAGCAAACAAACCATTGACATCAGAACAAAAACAAAGTGTATCTTCCTGTTGAACAAAAAAACTCTGAATGGTGCATGTCGTTTCCTGTATGTACAAACGGTGGCACTTACGTCAAGTAAATTCCATTGTTTAAGTGTGGATCCAAGAGTTTCTGCCTGCCACTAGGTTAGTTTCAAATCTCGAACAAGGTCATTTAAATCACTTTGTATTACAAAATGTGGGTTGTTTCCCTCTTCAAATTCAAAATCTGACTCTGAGCTCTCCGATCCTGAAGAAGCTACGTTTGTTTTCTCCTCTTCCAGAGACCATGTCGCTGGAGGTACAGAATTGGAACATTATCACCGTGTTTGACAGGTCTTATTGCAATCGAAATATTAACAGAATTTTTTTTTTTTTTGTCCTTTCCTTTCATGGCTTGAATATATACAGCACAGAAGTAGCAGGCACTTACTTACTCGGCTGGCTCACGCCATATCTTCGGAACACTAAATGACATTTTACCTTGAAGTTTGTTATTCAACCATGACCGGAAATGCCAAGCACACTTATTACATATTGTACTAAATATCCACTACCTATCTTCATCAATTTTGCTGTCGAAGTATATAGTTCGTAAGCCTTCTTCGCCAAAAGTATTAATTTTTCGCTCTTATCCTCTATGTATTCTCCACAGACATAACAAAAATTATCTGAGTTGGTAATACAATCTTGAGTCATTGTGACAGTCACAAAAACACTTACACGGTAGGAAGACGTGTACAAACTCCCTGCCCCACGCTCAAACCCTCAGACAACTGAGCAACAGTAGAGTGGTGACTGGAAGGGAGGAAAAATACAATGTTGCCAGGCTTCAATAGACCACCTTTTTCTCACAAATTGGAATATTGGATGTAATTCAAGAAATTCTGACCATGTTTCTTTTTGCCACAAAAAAAGCTGAAATTTTTCAAAACAATCGTTAACAATTTACATACATGCTAACATCATTTAGTAAAATTTTCTAAACTTCTGTTCAGGTAACATATGTGAGTATTTTATCTGAATGTATTAGGTGTTCGTTACTAAGCTTATGTGTGAGTATCGCAAGTGTAATGTTGCAAACTTCTCTCAATTTCTCCAAATATTAAAATTTCCCGGTTTTTAAAAATTACTTCCACACTATTTTACTCCCCTTGTGTTTGAGCTCTGATTGTTTAAAATACCACACCTGAATGTATAGGGCACGGGTTACTGAGCTTATGTTTGCGTAGCGTGACTATCAATGCTGCAAACCTTTCTAAATTTGTTTTTAAAAAGAACGTTTTCCCCAGTTTTTTCAATATTTTTTCTTCCTCTTCTACAAATTGAGCACGATGGGTCCTAAATGTTACCGTTGGAATTTGTATTCCATACTCTTTCCAAAGCCGTATCATTTGTTATTCTGGGATAGGAAAGGAGTAGAGAGGCTTCAAACCTGCAGTTCTGTGATTTCCTTAAAATTTTAACCAAAATCTACTATAACTGACATTATTTCAAAATCTGAGGGTGCAGAGCCAAAATTAAGATCAGATTAGTTTTTAGCAGCTCGAAAACTATAAGGAACACTTTGTTTCATGAAAGAAAATTTTTCACTGTCGACCAGTGTTATTGGAAGAAATCTTATTTATGCAAGTGGTATTTTGGTTAGTTAATAGTTTACTTTGTGGTAATCCATCTAACTTGGCCTCTGAGTGGTAGATCTGTGTTCCAGAACCTTGCTGCCATGATATGGTCACATGGCAACTTTTGTGTGTTGTAATATGAGTTTGTAGAGCCACTTATACTTCTTACAATGGAAACGTGATAACAACACATAACCTTATCAAACCTAGCTGATTTACCCTACAACTAACCCAACGTACTTACCCAATTTTAGCGGACAAGAACGCGAAATGCAACTTTCTGGTTGGGAACGTAGTATGGAAGTAATGACAAGTGAGAATAACATATGAGTCTGCACTATCCGAAATGCTAATCATACAGACACAATGAAGCCTTATCTTATTACTTTTCTACCGGACTGAAGCTCACTCATTCAATACAACAGTTAGAATTAATCTCCCTCTTTTTGCTGGCATTTCAGTATTAGGCCTACCATAACAATAAGAACTTCATGCACGGGTCCTGCACGATTTTCTATATTCCTTGAACAAGGGATATTACAAATGGAATTCTACACTATTGTCGATAATTGAAGTTTACTTACATCTTCCTTAACAGAATAATATTCTATAACCAATCCTTGTCTCTGCACACGATATTAAAAAAAAAAAAAAAAAAAAAAAAAAAAAAAAAAAAAAAAAAACAATGACAGGATACCTAAGATGCACTTGGATTATGGTTCAATGCAAAAATTAAGCTCTAGAATTACATTCAAGACTAAACCACGACCTGGACAGGAAATGTATTTTGTATGACAATAGAAAGGGTTTAATGCATGATTTAGGCTTAATTACTGCAGGGAACTGAGCAATTTATTGAAATAAATTCTTAATTTCAAAATTTGTGCCCTACTTTTTCCAATAAAGACTACTTTCTTGTAAACCATTTTTAAAATTGCCTCGTTTGTCCAGCAGTTCTACTAAAATATAAACAAGAAAATAGTGGCACCTAGAGTGCACACAATAAAATGTTTAACTTTCGCTAAACAATTAAAAACCCTTAGTGGCACCTAGTGTGCATAGAATGTTTAACTTTTGCTAAACAATTCACGCCTTTGAATCGTATCATGAAATATTTATTAGTACATTAGCACAACCAATACTTTATCTTATAAAAAGATGTTTGTTGTGGAACAGTATCCTGCGTTCCATATCGATTTGCCAATACCCAGTTCATACAAAACTTGCACTTTGTTAAGATGTAAGTACAAAATTATTGCATGAATCAGTGGCGGACCTTGAAGGTAAAATTTAGGGTGTCCAGCTGGAACCTCGACAATGATCGGTATAACGTGAGTTTACTATAAACTTCCCAAAATATATAAATAGCTTAAATTATTTTTGTTACTCCCTAGACTCTTCGGGCTAGATCCACCACTGGCACGAACTCTCAACAAAAATTGCTAAGTACAAATTTATATTACCAATTTACAATAATTACCTGGTTTATTTCCATTTTAAATTATTTCCACTGTTCAGACTTCAGAGAAAATCATGTTCATCTGACAATTTATTTTTATTTTCCTTCCTAAAATTCATCTCTTCTTTTTCCTACATATGCTTGTGAACAAGTATTTTCTTTCTTTTCTCTTTCGTTTTCTAGACGCAACAACTTCCAAAATCATTACTCAAAACAATGTAACTAAATTCAATTTCACTGAAACAATTACTTAGTTCGAATTTTCCTCCAAAACTACATCCGATGCATTCTAGTGCAAAGAAAAATTCCGTTGATATATGTACAAGCACTTCGATTCAAACATCTCACGAAATTCTTCACAGTATTATGTTTTGAAAAATCTACTCTATTTCGAATTGAAAATATCGTATTATACAGTAAGCCCTTAACTTGGAAAAAAATATTTATAAAACTTCCTCCATCTACACTGCACCACAGTCATTTCTTGTTGGTTGACACTCGTGTTTATTATTGTTACCGGGAGATGGCAGAGGAAATAGTTGTCTTGTAGACAGAGAAACTGCGCAGCAAAATACGCACTTGGAGCGTTTTGTTTAAGAAATAAATAAAACTGAATAACTTTTTGTGTACTGAGAGTGATAATTTGGTTAATACTTTCATGATACTATGTTAAATAGTAACGAAGAGAAAATTCCATTTCACTTTTGCGTCGTTAAACGGTATTAAAAGTACGAATTACCCATGTGTCATAATACTGTTTATTTTTAATTTGGAATGGAGGGAGGATGTGATAGAACAGTTAGCTTGAGTTGATTTTAACGTCCCGTTCAGCAGCGAGGTTGTTCTTGTTGATTTTAGTTTAGCGTCCCTTTCAGCAGCGAGGCTATATGAGACGTGGACCTACTGATTAACGTGGAATCCGAACCACATGAGCTCCCGCCGGGAATCGAACCCGGGTCTCCCACGCCAAAGGCGCGTACGCTAACCGCGTAGCCACGAAGGAGCTCACAGAGCAGTTAGCATTTAGCACTAAATCAGAGAATCTAAAATCACCAAACTTTATAATTTACAGTGGCATAGCAGAAGTAATTATATCAAGGGAACTAACAATTGTCATATCGAAGAGTCGCAATATATATAGGGTGTTTCAAAACAACACCGAGAACGTTTGAAGGTGATTCCTGGCACCAAGATAAGACAAAAAAATTAGACCAACCTGGATGCACAAATGCTTCCTTTCGAAGTTCTGGGCTGCCGAAAACATGAAAAAATGAACTCTCCATAGCTCCAAAACTATGGGATCTACCGTAATTGTGTCAAGACTTCACTTAGGAACTAGTATGTACGCTATCCAAAAATATATCTTTCAGAATCCTAAGGTACTCACGAAACAATTTTTATAAAGGGAGTTTCGCAACGGGCATATAATTTGAAGTACTCACTGAATACCGGTACCTCTGTAAACATTGTTGCGGAAGTGCCGCAGGATTGTGAAGGTTGAATATTTGGATAGGGCACATACTAGTTCCCAAGTAAAGTTTTGACCCGACTACGGTAGGTCCCATAGTTTTGGAGCTATAGACCTTTAAAGTTCATTTTTTCTTGTTTTCGGCAGCTTATAACCCGAAAAGAAGCATTTGTGCACCCAAGTTGGTCTACAATTTTTGTCTTAATTTGGTGTCACGAATCACCTACCAAACATTGTCGGTGTTGTTTTCAAACACCCTTGTGAAACTATGCACATACACATTAATTGTATATATATATATATATATATATATATATATATATATATATATATATATATATATATATATAGATAGATAGATAGATATGATGGTTCAAAATTCTGTTTACAACGCTTTGATCTACTCTTGAAAAGAAACAAAAACGTTTATGTGGCATTTTGTTGAATTCGACGCCATTTCCGAGTTACAATCTGGCGCAAATAGCGCAAATTTCGAAACTAAAAGTTTCCAAATTATCAACTGAAAATGTTAATCATAGTTTTTAAAAACATCTTTTTAAGCTAAGGTTTGAAAGTTAGTAGCCAATCAAACACCAATAATAACTTTCCATTGATTACTAAATCAGACTGCACCAAGAAGAACTTCACGTTTTACGGTTAACCGCCAAACTTTGTCCGGTTCTTTACTCCATTAACAAATAAACGGTTTGAATTAGTTGACCACAATTATCAGTGAGTGCAAGGAAAAAGTTGAACAAAAATGTTCAATCTAAAAATTTCCAAACCAAACTTTTCAAACTAAATGTTTAAACAACACTTTTTTAAACTAAAACTTTTTAGTCCAAGATTTTTCTCAAATTACATATTTTCAAAATAAAAAAAAAATAAACAGTGATCAAAAGTGTTAAACAAAACTTTTAAATAATATATGCAGCAACGTTTCGAAAGTGATTACACAATGAGATTATAGGAAGAATAAGTTTCTGGTAATCAACCAATCAGATTGCACCAAGAATAATGATCTTAAACTGTGAGTGTTTAAAGTTCAAAATGTTGGATATCAATAGATTTATCAGGTATAATGTGTTAAATTTTTTTAACACACAATAATAGTAATGGCAGCAGTTGAGGAAAATTTTGGCCCCACCCTACTGGCGCCTGGGCGACCGAGTCAATAACCTAGGGGTACCTAGGACCACCCTCTCTACATTTTGGCGAGGGTACCATTGCCCACCCCCTAAATTTTGCCAGGGGTACATAGAAGCACCCCCCTTAAATTTGGGAAATTGCCAAATCTAAAAAATTGGTATGGTATCCTAGGACCAGGGTATATACCTCTATAAGTATAGTAAAATCGCTCGAACCATCCCCAGGCGGCTACAAAGGAAGCGGAACACAATGAAGGAAACGGCGTGTTTCTTTGTTACATGGGAGGGATAATTCAACATGTCCTTCCACTTGAGGGTGGCCTGCCAGTTGACCTGCTGAAAAAGAAAGCGATGTTGCAATTTTCACCCTCTTGGTTACTGATTCTTCAGTAGTCTTCGCAGAAAGACAGATTTATCTAGTTTTTTCGTTACTTTTGTTTTCATTGCATCCTTCCCCTTCCGTCTTCTTTAGCTTGAAGGGCATAATTTTGGGGCGTTAAACTGAAATATTTCATTTAATTTGAATTCGTTGTAATGAAGAGAAAAAAGAAATCAATCATTAGTTTCATGATATGTGCTTATATTACTCTTAAATATAGCATATTGTTAATATTATGTAACTTCCATAAGGATAAAGCTTGTACGAACCAAACATGTTAAGTAGTTCGCCCCTGTCCTCCCCCTTCCCCAAGGCAGTGCCGCAATAGCCTGATGAGAAAAAAATACAATCTTTCTTTGCCGCTCCCAGAAATCCGTCCTTGACCGCCCCTGTCCATACTATTATACTGAATTCCTTTAATGATTGTTGTGTTTTATTATTATTATTATTATTATTATTATTATTATTATATAATGTATCCATCGATAATAAAAGTTTAACGGTGGCAACAACGTATTACTTCGACACCGAACACGTGCGGTTTATGGCTTATTTGGAGTGTTATTTATGAGGAAGGTTAGGGTAAATTTTCTGCTTGAGTACAAAGGAAGCCGGTTGGGTACCAATAGAACGTCTCGACTATATTGGGGGTCCATCTCGTTCCCTCTCATGGGTAAAAAGTTGCCAAAATGTCAAATTTCGGAGGATTTTGACCTAATTTATCCCGTTTGATGAGGTTTTATTACCTTATATGGTTATATGAGCGTGTACAGGGTTTCATTCTCTTTCATAAGATATGCGTACATTGGTGTAGCCCTTTAAAATTTTTTGAGGGGTAATTTGGCCCAGCTTTTAAATTCTGGAAATTCCGAAATTTAAAATGTTGGTATAATAGTATAGGGCCCTAATATATATCACTATAAATTTTTGTGTTCCACCTCGTTGCTTTTCATGTGTAAAAAATTGCCAAAATATAATCGGGTCATCGGGTCAGCTCGGGTCGGGTTGTCG